>NC_068357.1:130608351-130900851 GCF_020536995.1 Dreissena polymorpha | reverse complement strand
CTAGGTAGTCTCGTGCCTCCATGAACCTGTGCCTCAGTAGCTCAAGCAGGGCCACACAGAAGTTCTGTATCACAGTGGTGGACCAGCCCTGCAGGAAACACTGGTCCCAAATGTACATAACGCTCGGCCCATCAAGGGCACTCACGAAGCCCTGTAGAAAAATACAGTATATTCCAGCCATGCTCTGAGACAACAGGGCTTTATTTCTGTAAGTTCAATGTTGTCCTAGATGTGATCTTTTTGTCTCTCTTGTACACACACTATCAGGTCCAAATGACATGGTGGATATGGCATCTACTGAGCAATCAGGAGGTAATGAGTTCAATCAACACTCAAGTATTCTCCAGATCAAAAACACAATGACCAGGATTTACCTGGTAAACATACTCACAAGAAAAACAATAAGCTTACATGCTATTGTACTTATGTAAAAGTAAATATTCTTTTTTTTAATAAGTGATTGAGTTTGAATACTGTTAATTTGTTAAGGGGGAAGTGAGTAGTTCAAACAATCAAATAGTTACTAAACAAGCATGTTTTGTCCATAAAAGAATACAATTTGAAACAATAATGAGGAAAATTATATACTGCCTGATGCATTATAAAAATAGGCACATTTTTTGCAATCTTGAATTAAGGATGATGCAAATCATATCATAAGGAGCCATGCACGGGGTGGTGGGTCTTACCTCTCCAATCCACCTGCAAACATAAGGACCCATCCCTTGGGTGGGGGTATTACCTCTCCAATCCACCTGCGTATGAAGACGAGGGGGTCAGCCAGCAGTTCAGCAGACATCTCCTGTTCCCTATCACCCCCTGGTGTGCTCTGCAACAGCAACTCGGCCTTCTGCTTCTCCTCATGAATCAGGTGCACTAGAAACTCCTGGCAACAACAGATAGGTATTAATAAGACAAGAGGGCCATGATGGCCCTGTATCGCTGCAATGTTTTTTATGCGAAAAAAGCGTGCATTGCGCATGGGTTGAAATATACTCAAGCATGTGACTTCCTATCCCTCGTCCCACTGGGCGCTTAAAGTTGCAAGGGTGAGCATTTTTATATATGGAAAGCATTACTACGGTGTTAACTAAACAGACTTATAAGGGACAAAATTTTCACAAAACCAGGTTTTTAATTTTAAAAAAGTCTGATAAAGGGAGACAACTGCAACTCAAAATGTGCATTGCTACTGATTGTTCATCACAATTACCCCCCTTGTTTCAAAATCAATCTGTTTTTCGACCCCATGACCTAGTTTTTGACCCGGCATGAACCATATTCGAACTTGGCCTAGATATTGTCTAGATACAACTTCTGACCAAGTTTCGTAAAGATCTGATGAAAACTATTTGAATTAGAGAGCGGACAAGCTTGTTCCACCCGCCCGCCCGCCAGCCAGCCGGCCAGCATTCGCCAATCTAATAACCAGGTTTTTTCCTTCGGAAAACCTGGTTAAAAAGCCCGGGAATTGTCGCACAGCTCCTTTGCTTATAACGTAGGTACATTTATCTCTCCAAAAGATCTTGTCGTTCTTTCTATTTCACATATTTTTAGATGCTGAAGATCAAATCTACGCATGTTCAACAAGATTAATGAAAGTTCCTTCATTTAATCAGGAATCTTTTTCCAAAATTCCAAAAAGTGTTTTTAGGTTTCAAAGTTTCTGTTACTTATATAGTTCATGACATATGCAAAATACCTAATGACGTAGATTACCTGAACTTTACTTCATTCTTGACGCATTAGTGAGTGTAGCAGGATTGTTAACGTGGTGAAGAAATTGTTTATTGTACAAAGAAGATATTTTCCTGAGGAAACATAAAGTTAGGAGTTTTTCAGGTTCATGAGGTGCCGAAAGGCAGAAGAAATGGTAACTTTGTAGAGGTTGTTTGTTAAACAAAGTAAATGTTTATGAGACAAAAAATTGAATTCATAATTCATCAAGATGTTGCGATCATGGCAACACTACTTGCATATGGCGTGAGGTTTAAAGAGATATCATGACAAACAATGAGCGTGACCTAACTTTCCTTTACTTTTTCCATCTGACGTTAGTTACCTGTCATGTTTGTTTTTGAAAAATACTAGGATTGCCATATATTGAAATAAGGTATCTGATCTATTCTCTGATAGGTTGCTAGTAAAAGACTTAGCGGCAGTCATGTTATAAACGGGATTGTTCACGGCATCGGTACAATATACTTTTAATAGATATTTTAAGTTGGATTTTCTTTACTTTTTTGCTACTGAATATTAAAATCACTTATTTCAATGTTGTTAAGTTTATCTTGAACAAATTGGTAGAGAACTATAAGATGTCACTACATACCAAATTTGGAAGCCCTAGGCCCAATGGTTATGGACAGGAAGATTTTTAAAGTTTGCACAAAAGAGGCTTTATATAAGCATATGTTCAGTTTTGTGACCCCCGGGGCAGGGTAAAAATTTGAACCCAGGGGAATAATTTGAACAAAATTGGTAGAGGACTATTAGATGTCAATACATAGCAAATTTAGTAGCCCTAGGCTCTATAATTATGAACAAGAAGATTTTTAAAGTTTGCACAAAATAGGCCTTATTTAAGCATATGTTCATTTTTGTGAGCCCCGGGGCAGGGTCAATTTTGACCCCAGGGGCATAATTTGAAAAAACTTGGTAGAGAACTTTAAGATTTTAATACATACCAAATTTGGTAGAAATAGGCCCAATGGTTATGGACAAGAAGATTTTTAAAGTTTGCACAAAAAAGGCCGAATATAAGCATATGTTCAATTTTGTAACCCCTGGGGAACGGTCAAATTTGATCCCAGGGGCTTAATTGAACAAACTTGGTAGAGGACTATTAGATGTCACTACATACCAAATTTGGTAGCCCTATGCCATACGGTAATGGACAAGAAGATTTTTAAAGTTTGCACAAAATAGGCCTTATTTAAGCGTAATTTCATTTTTGTGACCCTCAGGGCAGGGTCAAATTTGACCCCAGGGGCATAATTTGAACAAACTAAGTAGAGAACTATTAGATGTCACTACACACCGAATTTGGTAGCCCTAGGCCCTACGGTTATGGACAAAAAGATTTTTAAAGTTTGCACAAAATAGGCTTTATATAAGCATATGCTCATTTTTGTGACCCCGGGGCAGGGTCAAATTTGACCCCAGGGGCATAATTTGAACAAACAAAGTAGAGAACTATTAAAAGTCACTACATACCAAATAAGGTAGCACTAGGCCCAATGGTTATTGACAAATAGATTTTTAAAGTTTGCACAAAATAGGCTTTATAAAAGCATATGTTCAATTTATTGACCCCCGGGGCGGGGTCAAATTTGACCCCAGGGGCATAATTTGAACAAATTTGAAAGAGTTTCACCCCTGGAACATTTGTGAGAAGTTTTATCAGAATTGGACTTGTAGTTTAGGAGAAGATGTTTAAAGAAAAAGTTAATGCACAGACGCACGCACGACGGATACAGGACCATGACATAAGCCCTGCTGGCCTCTGGCCAGTGGAGCTAAACAAGTATTATCAGGTGAACAAGAAACTGATGGTAATATTAGCCAGAAATGACGTAGAGACTGATTAATAAGGTGCACAAAAACTCCTGGCAACAATAACCAGGTATAAAAGAGAAACTGCTTTATAAGGGTGCACAAGAAACCCCTTGCAGACCCAGGCACAAAAAGGAATGGATGAATTGGGCTAAAAGAAAATCCTGTCAATAGTGAACAGGCATAAAAAGAAACCTTTGAATCAGGCTCAAATAAACCCATGCAAACAACAACATAAATATGAAATGGATCTTAAATTCCCAAACTTAAGGTCATTCAGACATCCCACAACAGATGGTCATTATTACATTCAGAAACGAAAGTTAATTCATTTACCTTGGGGTTGACCTTTACATTGATTCTGGAGATTGCCTTGAGATGGTTGTAGAAGTCAGGATCGGCCAGCTTGACGACTTCTAAGGAGCGGTCGGCGATGGCAAACACAGCCGGCCAGGCTGGGAACAGGTGGGAGTTGAGCAGGTCCAAGTACATGGCAAGCTCTATGACATTTTCACCTATAAACAAACACATAATTCATGGCAGTGACATTTTAATGATTGAAGTTAATAATATTTTATTTTATGAAATATATAAAAAATCTCACCCCTTTAAAAACTTGACAATCAAATGACAATGGAACCCATGTCTATTTCTAACCGCAACCATTTGAGTTGCAATTAAACATAAGTTTCACTTAAGGATGTTAACCTGACACTAACATTGTTGCATAAAAATACGTAACATTCCCCACTGAAAACAGGCAAATAAATTATTGCAATGAAACACAAGTTTATCATTTGATAAATTTAATGGAAAATATTACATTACAGAAATTTACATTCTCCCTACAAATAGGCAAAATTTCATGTCATTAAAACAATAGTAAAATTCTTTGTGGTATATATTATATATATTCAGGGGTATCAATTGTCCCAAATTTGAAATCCGGAAAATTAGGCCGTAGGATGAAGGGAAGAGAGGGCGCAACCCCCCTAGCCCTAGCTTATTGTTCTTTTTTATAGTCTTTCTAGGTGCAATTTCTCGTGAGTACAATGCAAACTAGTGACCTCAAAATCAATAGGGGTCATCTGCAAGTCATGATCAATCTACCCATGAAGTTTCATGATCCTAGGCGTATGTGTTCTTGAGTTATCATTCAAAAACCATTTTACTATTTCTGGTCACCGTGACCTTGACCTTTGACCTAGTGACCTCAAAATCAATAGGGGTCATCTGCGAGTCATGATCAATGTACCTATGAAGTTTCATGATCCTAGGCCCAAGCGTTCTTGAGTTATCGTCTGACAACCACCTGGTGGACAGACCGACAGACCGACCGACCCACCGACCGACAGACCGACATGAGCAAAGCAATATACCCCCTCTTCTTCGAAGGGGGGCATAAATATTATAAACCAAACCATCCGTAACACCGCAGGTGTATTTGTCATTCTAAACAAATGATATTAAGAACTTCGAAATTAAATTAAAATCGACAAACCAGCGTATCCGAAAACGACTGTCCGAAAACATGTTGCGATACATCATTTGCAAATGAAATAAAATATGCATATTGTTTGACTGCAGAAAATGAAAACCAGTAACCAGTAACCTAGCAAATACGCAGTCAATATATAATTTGATTAACATATTGTTTTAAAATATGGCATTGCATTGCTTTACTTAGCCAGTTACTGCTCATGTCAGTGCCAGCCGCTTACCAATCAGAAATCAATAAATAAAATCGGTACCAGGCGCAAATGTCCGGAATGCCGATAATGCTATAACAATATTCGTTCTGAAATGATACCGCACTAAAAGAATTTTGTCCCTACCCCCACCCGCCGTAAACAAACTCATCGGATTTACATTCACCTCAAAATCAACCCTGGACGGCTCAAATCCGGATTTCCGAAATAATCCGGAAAATTGACATCCCTGTATATTACATAATTTATTAGATTTTTTCATCTGTGAGGGCCCTTTAGATTGGGAAAAAATCGCTTCGTTTTAAAAAAAAATTGGATTTTTTAAAATATTATTTGGGGTGGTGGTAGTGGTGGGGGGATGGGGGTCAAATTCTTTAAATTAGCAAATTTGTCTTTCAAATATTTGAATATTTAAGGTTCTACTTATTGATCTGGACAGGGAGTTAAACTAAAGGACGGAGGACGACGAGCTGGCAATGACAATACCTTGAAATCCGAAAACAGAGGAGCTAAAAAAATATGTACATGTACAACTTTTTTTTGGGGTGGGGGGGGGGTTCATTAGGGAATTTAATGCTGTCATTTGGGAAAAAATATACTTAATGAACTTTGGGACTGTTGCTTCTTTTCAGTACAATAAATCTCGTAAATTTAATTGACAATTAAACAACTCTGTACACATACTGTCTTAGGTACAAGTTTCCCAATAAATATAACTGAGTTTGGAGCCCTGCTAATAAGTACAAATATACGCCATGATTGCATACCTCTGTCATCCTTGACGTCTGTGTCAATCACTTCCTGCGACTGAAATGCAATTTGCAGGGGGAATAGCCAGTGAATTAGGTAGGGCTCATAGCTGCGGTCATACACATAGAGCACATTCAGTGTCCGTACTGCCTCCTTCATGTGCTCTGGAGACTTGTAAGGTATCAGGCAGGTTGTCTTGCTGTATGTCTGAAAATAGAGTGGGCACAAATCTAAAATTTGGAGGTGTGTTGGGGAAGGAGAGGGGAGGGAGGGGTCTTCTAGAGTGTTTACAAGGTTTCACGAATGCCATATAATGAAAACTGCCCCATCCAATGTAAGCAATGTTTATTAACAAAGTAGAACCATTTTCAATTTTAGCCATATAAGCATTAGCACTAATTCTGACTACATTTAATAAAGATGGACTACAAATGTGACTTCTAGAGAGTAATCTGGTTTCACTATAGCCTTATTAAGAAAACTGCCCCGCCCCTGGCATGCTTTTTTTCCTTCTGAAATTGACCCATTTTTAACTAAACAAGGGCTGTTTGTAAAACATGCATGCCCCCCATATGGGCTGTCAGTTGTAGTGGCAGCCATTGTGTGAATACGTTTTTTGTCACTGTGACCTTGACCTTTGACCAAGTGACCTGAAAATCAATAGGGGTCATGTGCCAGTCATGATCAATGTACCTATGAAGTTTCATGATCCTAGGCGTAAGCGTTGTTGAGTTATTATCCGGAAACCATTTTACTGGTATGAGTCACCGTGACCTTGACCTTTGACCTAGTGACCTGAAAATCAATAGGGGTCATCTGCCAGTCAAGATCAATTAACCTATGAAGTTTGATGATCCTAGGCGTAAGCTTTCTTGAGTTATCATCCAGAAACCATTTTACTGTGTCAAGTCACTGTGACCTTGACCTTTGACCTAGTGACCTGAAAATCATTAGGGGTCATCTGCGAGCCATGATCAATGTACCTATGAAGTTTCATGATCCTAGGTTTATACGTTCTTGAGTTATCATCCGGAAACCATTTAACTGGTTCGAGTCACAGTGGCCTTGACCTTTGACCTAGTGACCTGAAAATCAATAGGGGTCATCTGCGAGTCATGATCAATGTACCTATGAAGTTTCATGATCCTAGGCGTAAGCGTTCTTGAGTTATCATCCGGAAACCATTTGGTGGACAGACCAACTGACGGACCATCATGTGCAAAACAATATACACCCTCTTCTTCAAAGGGGGGCATAACAATAAACTATTACACCAAATGTTCTGACCAATTTTAATGAAGATTTGACAATAAATGTGACTTCTAGAGTGTTCACAAGGTTGTCAATGTATTACGCAACACGGACAAAAGGCAATTACAAAAAACAAGTTTTCCGCAGGTGGGTTAAAAACAAAGTCTTAAATTCACTAATTATATTGAAATCAGAATGGTTTAAGGCTTTTACAAAATGATATTTTGAATACAATAATTGGTTCTTGTCGGTAGTTGTTTTAAGGAACTAAAACAGTCTGAACCGTCAATCTCAATGAGTCAACAAACCTTAGCATATCTACATCATTCTGATCCACTGCTTTGAGACTACATTTAGTAATAATTAACCTTCAACAGGCTTATCTCTGATACCTCAATGACTGCATTCTCAATAAGGCCATTGATAGGGGAACTGGTTGCTCGGTTGATCTTCAGGTCCTGAATCCCACGAGTAAGCGCCTTAGCAAACCTCTCTCGCACAACCTTCTCCACAACACTGCAAAAATAGGGGCTATATATAGATTCTACCTTTCATAACATGTAACACATAAAATCAAAATCTAGATGCCAACTCAAAACAAGAGATGTGTTTGTCAGAAACACAATGCCCCCTACTGCGCCGCTTTGAAGCCATATATTTGACCTTTAACCTTGATGGATGGCCTTGACCATGGATTTCACCGATCAAAATGTGCAGCTCCATGAGATACACTTGCATGCCAAAAATCAAGTTGCTATCTTCAATATTGCGAAAAAAATTGCAAAAGTTTAACCAAGGTTAAAGTTGTCCACAGAATGACAAGACAGACAGGCCAAAAACAATGTACTCCTGATCATTTGATCCGGGGGCATAAAAATGTTTAACTATCCTTTCATATCACAGTCACCTTAGTCTTTCAGACCTCATACAATGCATTAAAAATGTATGAGGGCCAGTAAATTTTAAAAGAATATATAGCTTTTTGGCCTGTGAAAATTCTAGTTAATCACACCTAATTAGCATTTAAATAGCAGGTAAAAAAAAATCCAGGCCAGGTGTTGTTACAAGATTACCATTTATTGTAGCCACTAATGGATTTGTGACTTTCAGTAATTCTGAAATGGCATTATAGCAAAACTCAATTCTATCAAGGGACCTTTTCACAGATTTTGGCATGTATTGAAGTTTGTCATTAAATGTTTTAATTTATAAATTTCTTCATAAAATAAAAAAATAAAGAAGGGAAAAAGTAATTCTCTACAGGGCTCAAACCACTGACCATTGGAGTTAAAGTCTAGCACTCAAACCACTTGGTCATCTGTACTCATTTAGTGACTAATGTGGTGGTGCGTTTATACTTTATATAAACAATCCACATGTCACAAAATATAACGAGACCAACAAAACTCTCAAAATTATTCAATCGTTTTGCAATTGTAACCCTTCATAATTGTCTGGTTTTTTAATTGTCAAACGATGTATATAATGGATATTTTCGAGCATAGTTCATGTTCAGGATTACTGTTCCCTCGAAAATATCACAACTACAACATAAATTTGCAAATCTGACAACTTTTAAAAATTGTGTCAATTTACCAAATTGTGAAAACGTCCCTTTAAGTTGAAATTTAAATTATGAGATGACACATTGGGTAAACCAACTTTAAATCACTAAATTTTCTTCATCCAATCCCATCTTACACTTCCTTAAGCCTTTTTCTCTCGTCTCTAAACAGCACGTCAGACCACATGTACGCCCTTAGACTGCCCGGCAACTGTCGCCCATGGAGACGGCCAGCAACATGCTCAAACTTGCGCGGGTCTTGCTGCAGAATGGCCAGCACAGACTTGCCAATGTGGTTACTCTGTGCCCCCCAGAGCGGGGGTGGGTCCCCCTCTACTTTCTGTACCTGTGCTGTAGGAGTAGCAAAGAGAAATGTTCAAGCCAAACTGCAAAAAAAATTGAGGGCTTGGCATGAACTTTTTATATTGTAGACCCAAGCCACGCTTTGGGTAAATCAGGCTTGATGACTGCATGTTAAGTGTCTTCCCATATTGGCCTGTGCAGTTTGCACAGGCTAGTTGGAAAGGACACTTTCTGTCTTGACTGAATTTGATGAATTTTCCCAGACAGTGGCTAAAACGTTAAGCAGATAGACTAGTTTGAGACTGGCCTGAAATAGTACTGAGCCATGTTTTATAAATGTTACAATTAATGCATTAATTCAGGTAAAAAGGTTGTAAAAAAAACTTTGATATATATTATTGATATATATTATTGATGTTATTAAACTCTAAACAATACCATTTCGATAGAAAAACAAGTCACACAAACTATATCTTCATGTCTTAAAACATAAACAAGAGCTGTTAAAGAACAAGAGATGTGTTTGTCAGAAACACAATGCGCCGCATTGGGTTATAAATAATCAAAATAATAAATCTGTACAGTAACTATGAAAAGAACTTAAATTCTTGGTAAGGAAATATGAGATTTATAATTATATAAATTACTTCCCTTAAAAATAATTGTCTGTAACAAATCTCTATTTTAAGTAGCAAATAATTAAAAGCCACTACCGGGACTGTAGATTCACCACTCAAAATGTGCAGCTCCATGAGATACACATGCATGCCAAATATATAAAGTGGCTATGTTCAATATTGAATAATTTTCTCCCTTTTTAAAGCTTATTACTTCCCTTAAATCTGTATTTTTTACCGTAGACCGTAAAGGATGACATTGAACTTGACCTTTTACCACATTTGTTTGTCAGAAACACAATGCCTCCTACTGCTCCGCTTTGATTTATTTAACAAAAATATATACGCGGGCAGGTCAGATAACTATGTCCATTTAAAGCTTATTACTTCCCTTGACTTTGCTTTTTCGACCCTAGACCTTGAAGGATGATGTAAACCTTGAAATTTTACCACTCAAAATGTGCAGCTCCATGAGATACACATGCATGCCAAATATCAAGGTGCTATCTTCAATATTTAAAAAGTTATGGCCAATGTTAAAGTTTTTTCTGATGGACAGACTGACTGACATACTGACTGACGGACAGTTCAACTGCTATATGCCAACTGCCTTATTTGATTAAAAATCTTAGGAACAGTCCTGCCATACTTGATTTAATCTTAGGAACAGTCCTGCCATGTTTAATAAAATCTAAGGAACAGTCCTGCCATGTTTAATAAAATCTTAGGAACAGTCCTGCCATGCTTGAGTTAATCTTAGGAACAGTCCTGCCATGTTTAATAAAATCTTAGGAACAGTCCTGCCATTTTTAATAAAATCTTAGGAACAGTTCTGCCTGCTTGATTTAATCTTAGGAACAGTCCTGCCATGTTTAATAAAATCTTAGGAACAGTCCTGCCATGCTTGATTTAATCTTAGGAACAGTCCTGCCATGTTTAATAAAATCTCTGAACAGTCCAGCCATGTTTGATTAAATATTAGGAACAGTCCTGCCATAATTGATTAAATCTTTGGAAAAGTATTGTGATATTTTATTGAAATATGCAAATCAGTTATAGAAGAGAACTTGTTTAAGAACAGTACTGGTGAATTGTTGGTGATGATAATGTGATCAGACGATGATGGACAGTTACTGACCAGAACAGCTCAGCCATACTCACTTTGTACTAAAGTGAGCGTAAGAAACTTGTGTTAGTAAAACATTTGGAAAAAGATGTTTGTAAAAAGCATTATTTCTTTCTTACATTGCAGAATTTCAGTCTGTTCTTTAGAGAGAAAAAAGCAATGCATTGTTACAAGTGAAAAGAGTGAAAAACCATTATGTTCTAAATGTACAAAGATAAAACACTTGCACTGTCCATAACTAGTGTCCAGTTCTAGCGCTAGAGTGACCAACTTGCTGTGCACATTAGTTATATCATGTATAGAATTCTCAGTAAATACCAGCTAGCCGTTATACAATTTATTGCAGTATAAGAATTGAGATACAAATACACGAACACTATCATAATCAAATCATAAATTTAATTTTATACTTTCATATAATTAAACTAATCAAACCATTGTGCTAGTGCTAAATGAAAAAAATTCATTTTGTTTCTTTATTTTCACATTATTAAACTGGTCAAAATATTGTGCTGGTTCTAACTGAGAACCCTGTTAACCATGCATACTTCTTTAAATTGCTCAGATAGACTTGAGTAAATCCATGTTTCCCAGAACTAATAGCATAACAGTAGAGAAATATACAAGTTTACAATCATAACCGCTTATCATGACACCACACACATGTAATAGCATACATCCAACAGGCAAATATTATGATACACCGCTGAATAATAAGTGCAAAATAAGTGTAATAAATTTGAATAATGTGTTTTGGGGATGTGCATGTGTAACTTATGAAATCATAAATGTTCCAATATAGGGATAATACATGTTTTCGAGGGTATGATCATCTGCGGACGTTAGAAAAATCCGTTCCTGCCCTCGTGCCGCGCACTTGGGAAGGAACGGATTTTTAGAGTGCTCGCAGATTATCATGTCCGAGAAAATGTGTATTTTGCTATTATTGCATAAACAAACGACACATACCAAAATAAATTTAAATAACATTGAAAACAATATGTTTTGTTCAATCGACATCGACAAAATAATTCGATTATTTCATATGACGTCATACAGTTCAAGGTTGTGTTTTACATATGCCTCACTCGGTCATCATCAGAAATGACGAGGCAGTTTTGGATTTAAAATGCGCTTAAACAGTGGATTAATGAAAATTTGAAATGCAGCCGCGCAAAGTAAGAAATGAGGAATTATGTTGGAATTTACTGGTCGTGACGGATAAATATATCGTCAGAATAAGTCATTGTATTCATAGATGTTTCTTTCGTACAGATCTATCTTATTTCGTTTCAACTTAATTTTCTAGAAATTAATACTGCCAACTTATTGTCACTGAAGTATTTCAAGCATACAGCAGGAACGTTGAAGGGACATAAACACTTTTATTTACAGGAAAGTCTTTTGAAAGTGTTGAGTAAATAACCTTAACTTCATTGACGTTGACAATAAAATAAAGCTCTTGTCAAGAGAGTGCAGATGGTATAGTCTAATTTGACAAGTGGATTGAAATATTCATTGCCTTTATCCCTGCATGCATGAGGAAACTGGTGCTTATTCAGTTCCACATTTATGCTTGGAAAGTCGTCAAAGGCTGGAGTTATTAACAAAGTTCATAATAACTTCATTGAATTTACTTAGATCTCAAAAAGATTAAGGGAAGTAACTGCGGAGGCTCAATATTCTTATTAAGAAAAATTGTATATTAAATGACAGTAATCTTGATCCCCTTAAGTGTTATGAATTATATACAATGATTTTTATTTGTTGCATTATAACTTTTTTGGCGTGATTAATAATAGGAGTCCAATCATTTAAAATGGGTCTTTTGCCATATGTGGGCAGTGTAGCTTCAGACAAGCATTAGCATAATCAGTCTGTCTAGGAGCTACACTGTCCCATATTGAAGCCAATCAACCATTCAACAGACCTAATAGAGCACAAAATAGCACAGACTGCGCTTATGCACAGGCCAGTGTGGAGCTACGCTGGCAGCATATGTCATAAGACCATTTTTTCATGATGCAACTAACACAGATTTCTAGAACACAACTAGACAACTCTTAACTGCAGGTCATAGTAACCTGACAACAGGAGTCGTTTGAGAAGAACCTTTACCAAAAGCTGACAATGATAAAAAACAACATTTTTCTCAATGATTTTACACATACTAGTATGTAAATAATGATATTCCCTAAAATGATACTCATATATGAACTGCTAGTAACAACTTAAATTATTTAAACCTTATTCAATGAATTATACTTGTATAAAAATAATTTTTAATACAAACAAAACATGATTGTGTTGCTAAATGTAACATCACAGACATACTCCAATGTTTTCATCTAACATCTTAATAGATCTGCTAAATGTTTCATCTGACATTTTAATAGATCTGCTAAATGTTTCAAGACATGCAGATTGTCTGACATCTTAATAGATCTGCTAAATGTTTCATCTGACATCTTAATAGATCTGCTAAATGTTTCATCTGACATCTTAATAGATCTGCTAAATGTTTCATCTGACATCTTAATATATCTGCTAAATGTTTCAAGACATGCAGATTGTCTGACATCTTAATAGATCTGCTAAATGTTTCATTTGACATCTTAATAGATCTGCTAAATGTTTCATATGACATCTTAATAGATCTGCTAAATGTTTCATCTGACATCTTAATAGATCTGCTAAATGTTTCAAGACATGCAGATTGTCTGACATCTTAATAGATCTGCTGAATGTTTCAAGACATGCAGATTGTCTGACATCTTAATTGATTTGCTAAATGTTTCAAGACATGCAGATTGTCTGACATCTTAGTAGATCTGCTAAATGTTTCAAGATATGCAGATTGTCTGACATCTTAATAGATCTGCTAAATGTTTCATCTGACATCTTAATAGATCTGCTAAATTTTCATCTGACATCTTAATAGATCTGCTAAATGTTTCATCTGACATCTTAATAGATCTGCTAAATGTTTCAAGACATGCAGATTGTCTGACTTCTTAATAGATCTGCTAAATGTTTCAAGAGATTCAGATTGTAAAATGAGCGTTAAGCATGGATTTGTTATATCAGCTAATTATTTCAATATCAACAGCCCCATTGCAACTTGTCAATTATAGATTTAGTTGATCCGTCACAGGTAATTTTGAATGTGGTAAATAAAAATGCCATGAAGCACTTAAGTACTCATTTGAATTCAAGGTAAAACAACTATATAAGACTTTACCTCGTGACCTAGTTTTTTACCCAAACTTCACCCAGATTCAAAACAATCTATTGATATTGTCAAGGCAATTTATTCTGACAAAGTTTCATCAAGATTGACCAATAAATGTAGCATATACTGAAGATGAAGGATTTTAAAAAATTTGACCTGGTGACCTACCTTTTGGCTGCACAAGGACTAAAAATCAAACTTGGCCTAGATATTGTATGAAATAATTATTCTGACCAAGTTTTATCAAGATTCATTCATAACTGTGGCTTCTTGATAAGTAACAAGGTTCTCCTTGGAATTGACCTAGTTTTTTGGACACATGTAAACAAGATTCGAACTTTGTCTTGATATTGTCAAGATAAGATTATCCAAAATCGATGAAAAACAAGCAAATTTTTTGCTTCAATATTGTTGACATACTGTTCATGACCAAGATTCCAATATGACCTAAATACTGTCAAAAAAATATTATCACCATGTTTCATCAATGTGCCTCAAGGGTGGTATACAAGTAAACATATTTGTTTGGCCAAGATATTAACAAGAAAAACAATCTCACCAAGTTGTGTAAGAATTAGCAAATCTATAATGATGACAAGCAAAAATTTGACATGGCATACTACTACAAAACGTCAGACGCCAGCACTCCCTGTATTTGAATACATAGTTGATGAATCATATCAATTTACTTACATCCTTTGGACAAAATTTAGACAAATACCGTTTGTTTGATCTGGGTTTTTCATAACTTGTGAAGTACACACATACAACACTTTCAATCTCAACACTAGAAATATGTAAAGGTTACACATCACCCAATCTGCTATGTACATGTAATTGTTCTACAAGTTCACACAAACAGTAACACAAACAGTGAATGCCTAATAATACAGTCATAATTTCTGAAAACCAAAGACTAGCTTTCAGTGTGATTGGCTTTTACCTGAAGATTTAGACGCTGTATACGATGAAAACAAGGAAATATGCATTTACAAATCTTCATAATTTTCAGAAGCTGATAAGTGACAATAAAACACAAAACAACATAACAGTTAAACTCTATTCTAACTAGGGCTGTAACGAAAACACTAGGCGACGAATATGATACGTATCACGAATACAGGGTGGGAAATACAAATATTTATTCGCGAATATGAATTTCAATGAACAAAAGTAATACTGACAACTTGACATGACATTATATAGCATGAAACTATGTGCATTTGTCAATTTGATTAATTAAGTATCGTTGCATACTGAAAATATGAAATATAACACTTTGAATTAACAAAACACTGCAAATTGTCTTCGTCTCATCGTCTTTTTTGGGGAAACCAAAGTAGCGCCAGACTAACAACGTGTATTTGGCAGGCATGTTAACGATATCAATAGCATTCCCTTTGCTAGGCTCCATGTTTGTTGATAAGTTGCACAATCATTGTTGTAAAGATAAACACAAAACATATTCCATCTGCTAATCCTTTGTGTGTATGTTTGAGCATCAAATCACTCGTATTTAACTAAATAAACATTAAACAACCATCGAAAAAAAATTCTATTCAAAATGTCGTAAATATTTAACCGGTGCCCGCCATTTTTGTTGACAATCTCACTGCGTAACATAGTGGGTGGGGTAAACATGATGAAAAACGCCGGAATAAGGAGAACATTTAAATATAGGGGTTAATTGTATGAACCTTCATTTGTAAGGTAAGTTGATTAAACTTTCAAACTCGAAATAACGCTGTTTGTATTTGTCAAATATTCGGTTCGGGAGGTGGCGAATAACGAATACGATTCGTCCACAGCTGTATTCAAGTAATTTGAATATTGGAATGTATCGTTACAGCCCTAATTCAAACATATTGATCATATTTGTCCGAGTCTCTTGACAAAGATTGAACAAATGTCTTTGTCTTTGACTTTGAACATGAATGACATTTCTTAATTAACACCTCAAATTAAAAAATCCCATTCACAAAGCCCCTTTAAAAATAAAAATCAATATCACATGCTCTTTTGTATTTGTACACATGTTATTATAAGATAATATTGCAGACTTATGCAAATGTAATTGACACTTATAATGATAAACATGAAAGCTTAAATTATGAGAAGTTTCTATTGTACAAACGTAGGTTTAACAAATATATACAAGATATACGTACATTGTACTTCAACAACAAGATGTTTTTGTGAAACACAATGTCCCCCTATATGACGTTTGACCTTAAAGGATGACCTTGAACCTTCACCACTCAAAATGTGCAGCTCCATGAGATACACATGCATGTCAAATATAAAATTGCTAGCTTCAATATTGCAGAAGTTACATTACATGAGCAATTTTGACCCATATATTTGACCTAGAAGGATGACCTTGACCTTGACCTTTCACCACTCAAAATGTGCAGCTCCATGAGATACACATGCATGCCAAATATCAAGTTGCTATCTTCAATATTGCAAAAGTATTCATAAAATAAGCGATTTGGGCCACATATATTTGACCTCTGACCTTGAAAGATGACCTTGACCTTGACCTTTCACCACTCAAAATGTGCAGCTCCATATGTTACACATGCATGCCAAATATCAAGTTGCTATCTTCAATATTGCAAAAGTATTCATAAAATAAGCGATTTGGGCCACATATATTTGACCTCTGACCTTGAAGGATGACCTTGACCTTTCACCCCTCAAAATGTGCAGCTCCATGAGATACACATGCATGCCAAATATCAAGCTGCTATCTTCAATATTGCAAAAGTATTCATAAAATGAGCGATTTTGGCCACATATATTTGACCTCTGACCTTGAAGGATGACCTTGACCTTGACCTTTCACAACTCAAAATGTGCAGCTCCATGAGATGCACATGCATGCCAAATATCAAGTTGCTATATTCAATATAGCAAAAGTTATTGCAAAATGTTAAAGTTGGCGTAAACCAAACAACCAACAGACAAACCAACCAACAGACCTACCAACAGACCAACCAACAGACAGGGCAAAAACAATATGTCCCCCACTACTATAGTGGTTGACATAAAAACTAAAACCTGAATACAGTTAGTATGAAAACAGGCCTATTTTTAGCTAAAATACAGTCTAAACTGATCAATTATCAGTAACATGAACATGGAGAAGAATATCGTACCTTTAATGGCAGCAGTGCTTGGTTTCTTGGAGGAGGCTATACTGCTGGCAGTGCTGGCACCGGAAGCCTTTAAGCGACTCGGGGCAACTACTTTCATTGCATATTTCTTCTCAAGCTCTATCTGTTGTCGTTTCTTATTCTGAATAAATAATGGTTCATAAAACAACAATCTGCACAAGCAATAAACACAATTTTACAGAAACTAAATTCAAGATGAAATGTTTGTGTAAAAATATGTAATATCTGTTCGTTTTTTAATCCAAACTTATCACTGTCCTTCCAAAAACTGATGGATGTCATATAATATTGGTGCTAAATGTACATAAAATTGTCATTCAGAATTAATTGAAAGTTGTATCTTTGAAATGAGTATCTCTAAAAATTCAAGGAATCACAAGTTGATTAAGCAGTCCACGTCTAAGGTAGACAATTAGAATTAAAGTCATCCTCTTGGAAATACACATGTAAACTTTATTGATATGAATCCTTGAGTAAACTGACTTATACGGAAAGATCTAGAATCACAAAATGGACAGGGTTCTACAAACAAAGGGTAAGTGCAGACACCTACCAGTCGGTTGACATTTTTCTATAATCCACATCCAAAGAAATATATAAGTCTAAAACTTGCAATTTAGCGAAGCCTTTCATTTTAACCAATTAATTTTGGCAAAATGTTGATAGATTTTTACACGTTGGTGTTTGGCAGGAGAAGGAAAGGAAACAAGAGGGCAATGCGCCCTAAGGTGCGCTCACCTGAGACCCACAGGAACTGGAATATTCATGAAGATTGGACATATAAGTCTTCTAGACTGAAAACGTTTTGTTTTTATTTGACCTAGTGACCTAGTTTTTGAGCTCACATGGCCCAGTTTCTATCTCAGCCGAGATTTTATTGGTACAAATGTTCTGTCCAAATTTCATGAAGATTGGCCAATAAAAAAGCATCAACAAGTTTCACTAAAGCCATATAAAGAAAATTGCCCTGCCTCCGGTGTTTTTTTTCCCAACAAACCTGAAGAATATTCTATCTTGACCAAAAAGCCATTAGAACTGACTACGTTTAATGTAGATTACACTAAAATTTTGAGTTTTAACAATGTTTTGCTAGAGCCATCTAAGGAAAAATGCCCCCCCCCCCCAGGCAACCATGTTTTTTAACCTACTGGAAAATTATTGGACTCAGCACAGATATAATAGGAATATTCTGACCAAGTTTGATCACAAATGGACAAAAAATGTGACTTCTAGAGTGTTAAAGGGACCTTTTCAACCTTCGGTAAATTTACAAAATTAAAAAACAAGAGTTGTCAGAGGACAGCGCGCTCAACTATTCGAGTGCTTGACAATATAACGTAAGCCATCAATTGGAAATTGTTCATATTCAATAATTTAATAGAAGATCTTTCAAAATTCAAAAAAGGGAAAAGAATTGTTTTTTTTTGGGGGGGGCAGGTAGGGGGGTGAGAGGGGGGTATAATGTGGGGTGTGGTCATTTATTAGATGATCTTTCAAAAATAAAAAAATGGAAAAAAAAATGTGGCGGGGGGGGGGGCTGGGATTCTGGGTTATTGTTTGGGTGGAATCCATTGTGGTATTAAGGTAAGTGTTGTTTTGTCAAAGTATTAATAAAATCTGATCATAAACAAAGAAGTTAAGGCAATGTAACTAAAGTAATATGCATATTATAATGGAAAAGGGCCATATATCTTACAAAATGCTTGATACTGTTGTCTGCTCTTGTTTATAGATTGGGGTCATGTTGGTTAAGAAGTTTGCAAAATATGAAAGCAATATGTCAAGGGATATTGAAAATATTTGAGGTGGTACGCAAACTTTAACATAGATTTATCAATAATATGCATATTCTAAGTGGAAAAGGGGCCATAATTATTACAAAATGCTTGATAGAGTTGTCTGCTCTTGTGTATAGGTTGGGGTCATGTTGGTAAAGAAGTATGCAAAATATGAAAGCAATATGTCAAGGCACATTGAAAATATTTGGGGTAGTACACAAACTTTAACATTTGCTGCATATTCTAAGTGGAAAAGGGGCCATAATTATTACAAAATGCTTGATAGAGTTGTCTGCTCTTGTTTATAAGTTGGGGGTCATGTTGGTAAAGAAGTATGCAAAATATGAAAGCAAAATGTCAAGGGACATTGAAAATATTTGGGGTAGTACGCAAACTTTAAGATATGCACGCTAACGCAAACGCTAACGCCGATGCTGGGGGAGTTGGATTGCTCCACTATATATATTTCATGTATAAAAGTCGAGCTAAAAATGTTTCAGATTAACAAATTTTTGTTGTAGTTATGATATTTGATAGGAAACAGTAATAATGAATACTTACCCTGCTCTAAAATATCCATTATAGTTATCTTTTGATGATTTGAAAACCTGAAAATTATAAAGCCTAACAACGCAAATGATTGAATAATTAGGTCAGTTCTGTTGTTGTCCATTTGTTTTTTGAACACTACGACTTTTACTCCAGGGATCAGTGGTTCAAGCTTAGTTGAGGGTTACTTTTTTCTTTCTTTAATTTTGTTTTTGTTTTTTACTGAAACATTATAGATCCCATGTTATCACTTAAAGCATATAATGACAAACTTCAATACAAGTAAAAATCGGTGAAAAGTTCCCCTTAAGAAGGTTTTACTATAGCCACATATGGAACAAGATGTGTTTGTGAAACACAATGTCCCGCCAAATACCAAGTTGCTATCTTCAAAATTGCAAAAGTATTTATAAAATAAGCGATTTGGGCCACATATATTTGACGTCTGACCTTGAAGAATGACCTTGACCTTTCACCACTCAAAATGTGCAGCTCCATGAGATACACACGCATGCCAAATATCAAGTTGCTATCTTCAATATTGCAAAAGTACTCATAAAATGAGCGATTTTGGCCACATATATGTGACCTCTGACCTGGAAGGATGACCTTGATCTTTCACCACTCAAAATGTGCAGCTCCATGAGATACACATGCATGCCAAATATCAAGTTGCTATCTTAAATATTGAAATACTGCAAAAAGGTACATTAAATAAGCGATTTTGACCCATATATTTGATCTTTGACCTTGAAGGATGACCTTGACCTTAACAGACCAACCAACCAACAGACAGGGCAAAAACAATATGTCCCCCACTACTATAGTGGGGGACATAAAAATGCCCCATCCCCTTTTCGACCATATTTTTCAACAGGCTGGAACTATTTTCAACCAAATCCAATATATCATTGGAACAAATGTTTTGACTAACATTCAAAAAGAATAGACAATAAATGTGACTACTAGAGTTTTAACAAGGTTTTATGTTTTACTATAGTCAATAGTTGTCATATGAGGAAAACTGCCCTGCCTCCTGGCAGCCATGTTTTTCAATTAACCAGAAACATTTTTAGAAAATATTATTGGGATACATGCTCGACCAAGTTTCATGAAGATTTAATTAAACATGTGACTTTTTGAGTGTTAACAATGTTTTAATATACATGTAGCCATATAAGCAAAAATGCCCCGTCCCCTGGCAATCATGTCTTTCGCCAGACCAAAACCACTTTGGAACTCATCAAAAATATCATTAAAAGTAATGTTCTTACAAGGTTAATGAAGATTGGAAAAATAAATGTTACTTCAAGAGTGTTAACAAGGTTTTACTAAAGTCGCATAAGGAAAACGCATTGCACACACCCTGGCAGCCATGATTTCAACCAACCCATATCATTTTGAATCTCGTACGATATATTATTGGGACACATATTCTGACAAAGTTTTATGAAGATTGGACAAAAATGTGGCTTCTAGAGTGTTAACAAGGTACATGTTGATGACATACCACAGAAAAGGCATAACAGACAAAAGGCAATTACAAAAGCTTTCAATACGCAAGTAAGTAAGCTAAACAGGAACAGAGTGCAGTCCCCTGATTTGTATTGCTCTTGGTGATCCGATGAGACATACAGTGAGTTCTCTTTCTTGTCTGTACAGCTCTCTATCAAGGCCTGTCTTGAACACTGCATAGGTGTGCTGCAGGAAAACAGAATACTCTGGAGCCAAATTCCCTCTGAAAAAAAAAAATTAACATGCACAGAAACATTTTTTGCAAACACTGATCCATATGAAAAACAAGTATTCTTGAAACCATCTTTATTTAAATCTTGCACGAAATCAAATTTTGCTGTGAACTTGAATTTCAAAACACTCATGTACATGATCTAATGTAGTGATGCATCGCATTAATATCTTGGTCTAAAAACAAAAGCAAACAGTCTTAAATAAAATAAATAAAAACATGTTCATAGAGATAAGAGACTTTCCACATACATTTTATGGCTGCACCTACACACACATATAAGTAAGGATTACAAGTCCCTCCACAAAAATTTTAATGAAATGCATATAAACCATTATTTATTTTTTAGTGTGTTATAAAGTTCAACTTGTTCAACAAAATACTCCAACACACTGCTTACTGGTGGTTTGGATTGGTCATGTGTTCATATCCGACTTCATTGGTGGCCTTGTATATCTGGCTGTTGAGATAGGCCTGGGCGTCTCGCAGCATCTTGTTCTTTTCCTCTGGAGTCATCTGAGGCATATCCTGTACCACAGAACCACAAGAGTAAGTGTCGTACATAAAGAACCACAAAGCTGTAACATAGAAGCACTAAGCTGTACCATAAAAGCACAAAGCTGTACCATAGAATCACAAAGCTGTAGCATAGAACCACAAACATGTACCATAGAATCACAAAACTGCACCATAGAACCATTAAGCTGTACCATAGAATCACAAAGCTGTACCATAGAACCAAAAAGCTGTATCATTGAACCAAAAAGCTGTACCAGGCAACCACAAAGCTGTAACATAGAACCACAAAGCTGTAACATAAAACCACTAAGATGTACCAAAGAATCACAAAGCTGTACCATAAAATCACAAAGCTATACAATAGAATCACAAAACTGTACAATAGAACCACACAACTGTAACATAAGATCACAAAGCTGTACCATAGAATCACACAGATGTACCATAGAACCACAAAGCTGTACCATATAATCACAAAGTTGTACCATATAATCACAAAGCTGTACCATATAATCACACAGATGTCCCATAAAACCACATAGCTGTACCATAGAATCACAAAGCTGTAGCATAGAACCACAAACATGTACCATAGAATCACAAAGTTGTACCATAAACCACAAAACTTTACCATATAATCACAAAACTGCACCATATAACCATTAAGCTGTACCATAGAACCACAAAGCTGTACGATAAAATAACAAAGTTGTACCATATAATCACAAAGCTGTACCATATAATCACACAGATGTACCATAAAACCACAAAGATATACATAGAATCACAAAGCTGCACCATAAAATTATAACCATTAAGCTGTACAATAGAATCACAAAGCTGTGCCATAGAACCACAAAGCTGTACCATATAATCACAAAGATGTACCATAGAACCACAAAGCTGTACCATAGGGTCACAAAGCTGTACCACAGAACAAATATGAACATAGCCAAAAAAGGCCATTCGAAACAAAAAAGAAATCCTTTTTAAATTCATAAAAATCCTTATCATGTAGAAATATTTTTGCCTTTATTTGTTTAAAACAAGTAAACATTGCGAAAATGATAAAGAAACTTTATTTGTAAGAAAACATATTTGACCTTGACACTTTGATTTGAAATTTTCCCTTCCGTACAACTTAAAGGTATAATTTCCCTTAAGAGCTTTCTGTTAACAGGCATACTGATGGAGTCAGGGATGCAATTATGGGTTCACTGAATTATGCAATGAGGGATACATTGATGCCTGCAATCAAGTATGCAATTAACAATGCATTCAAAACAAAAAAAGTTCTGATTCAATAGGCCATCACATCATTCCTTCTAGTTATTTAAGGCTTTAATATGCCATTTTATTGTTATCATAACTGACTTTAAATGGAATATTATTTAGAGTCAACACGTGACTGCACTTGCAACTGTTATAAAGCTGTTTCTGATATTGAAAGTTAATATTGTTTTCCAACTCACAAAAGAGCTGGAATAGGCTGATGGATGTTTTTATCACAATTATGCCTAGCATCTAGAAAAAAGGCCTTGGCAAACAGCATAGACCCAGGTGAGACGCCGCATGATGCAGCATCTCATCTGGGTCTACGCTGTTTGCTTTAAGGAATTTCTATAAGAAATATTCTAAATATAGAAATAAATATACTAGACATCCCTAATTTTGGAAATAAATTGATCCAATTTAAAAGGATGGGAAAGTCCACTAGGCATAAATGGGTCAAACTCACTAGGACCCAAGGATTGCGCCTTGCAGTGGGCAGGTATTTGTCCACAAAGTCCTGCCCTAGTAGCTGCAGCAGGGCTTCCTTCCTCTCAGGCTTCAAGAACTGCTTCTCCACCCGCTGGGCAAGGATGAAGGAAATACGGTCCTCTATCTGAAACACAACACTAGTTGGGCTGCATATACATTTCCAGGGTTAAGCTCAAAACAAAATCAGTCTGTATCTTTATATTAAAAATTGAGTGCACAACAGAATCAGTCTGGATGTTTATATCAAAGTTTGAGTGCAAAATAGAATCAGTCTGGATGTTTATACCAAAATTAGAGTGCAAAGCAGAATCAGTTTGGTTGTTTATATCAAAGTTCGAGTGCACAAAAGAATCAGTCTAGATCTTTATATCAAAGTATGAGTGCAAAACAGAATCAGTCTGTTATGTTAATATAAAAGTTTGACATTGTTGCCCCGATATTAAACGATTTGATTGCATCGGTGGCTTAAAACGTTAGAAAACAAAATTGGAAACGAATGAGACAGTGAAATAAGTGTTCATTTACTTAGCTTTCTAGTTGACTTGTGTTTTCTTGTCAAGAAAAATGAAGAAATAGTATTAGTCATTAGTTTTAATGTGTAGTTGTATTTGCATCATAATTCAGAATGGAAAACCTAATACAGTAACTGTTTAAGAAGCTACATATATTTATCATAATTGCTTCAAATGTTTC
This sequence comes from Dreissena polymorpha, assembly GCF_020536995.1. NCBI lineage: Eukaryota > Metazoa > Mollusca > Bivalvia > Myida > Dreissenidae > Dreissena > Dreissena polymorpha. The sequence goes on along the minus strand of NC_068357.1, from coordinate 130,876,518 downwards.
TGTAAAGTCAGTTATACACCCTTCAATATCCAAGAACACAGGTAGTACAGTTCTACCTGTATTTTTGGATATGGTAGTACAGGTACTTTTTGATTTTAAGCGTTACTCCTTTTCTTTCTGCCAGTGGCAGTACCGTTACTAATTTCACAAATCCTTATCTGGAGCTTTGTTAACAGATGGACAGACAAACTTACGACGGACAAAGACTGGTCACAAAAGCTCACCTGAGCAATCAGGTGAGCTAATAAAAGTTTGAGTGCAAACAGAATCAGTCTGGATGTTTATACCAAAGTTTGAGTGCAAAATAGAATCAGTCTGGATGTTTATACAAGAGGACCAAGATGGCCCTAGTTCGCTCACCTGAGAGGAGTCGGTTCATTCAATCTTTACCAAATGTCAAACTTGACCTAGATATTGTCCAGACAAACATCCTGGTCAAGTTTCATCATTATTTCATCTGCGAGTCATGATCAATGTACCAATGAAGTTTCATGATCCTAGGCGTAAGCATTCATGAGTTATCATCTGGAAACTATTTTTCTAAGTTGAGTCACCATGACCTTGACAGCCATTGTGTGAATACGTTTTTTGGCACTGTGACCTTGACCTTTGACCTAGTGACCTGATAATCAATAGGGTTCATCTGCGAGTCATGATCAATATACCTATGAAGTTTCATGAACCTAGGCATAAGCGTTCTTTAGTTATCATCCAGAAACCATTTTACTATTTCAGGTCACCGTGACCTTGACCTTTGACCTAGTGAACTGAAAATCAATAGGGGTTATCTGCGAGTCATGATCAATGTACCTATGAAGTTTCATGATCCTAGGCGTAAGCGTTCTTGAGTTATCATCTGGAAACCATTTTACTATTTCGGGTCACTGTGACCATGACCTTAGACCTAGTGACCTGGAAATCAATAGGGGTCATCTACGAGTCATGATAAATGAACCTATGAACTTTCAAGATCCTAGGCCTAAGCGTTCTTGAGTAATCATCCGGAAACCATTTTACTATTTCGGGTCATCGTGACCTTGACCTTTGACCTAATGACCTGAAAATCAATAGGGGTCATCTGCGAGTCATGATCAATGTACCTATGAAGTTTCATGATCCTTGTCATAAGTGCTCTTGAGTTATCATCCAGAAACCATCTGGTGGACAGACGGACCGACATGAGCAAAACAATATACCCCCTCTTCTTCGAAAGGGGGGGGGGCATAATGAGAAAACTACCCCCTCCCAGCAAGCCATGTTATTCAACTGACCGGAACCATTTTTGAACTCAACTCTCGTATCAAGGAAACAAACCTTCTGAGCAAATTTCATGAAAATTGGGCCAAAAATGTGACTTCTACTGTGTTCACACGGCGGCCATGTTTTTTCACCGATCCCCACCATTTTCAAACTTGTCCGAGATATCCATAAAACCAATGTTTTGACCAACTTTCATGATGATTGGGCAAAAATTGTGACTTCTAGAGTGTTTACAAGGTTTCTCTACAGCCAAATAGGGAAAACTGCCACTATATACATATAGAGAAAAATGCCCCGCCCACTGGCTGCCATGTTTTTTCACCGATGTCGACCATTTTCGAACTCGTCCGAGGCATTATTTGAACCAATGTTTTGACCAACTTTCATGATGATTGGGAAAAAATTGTGACTTCTAGAGTGTTTACAAGGTTTCTCTATAGTCAAATAAGGAAAACTGCCCCGCCCACTGGCGGCCATGTTTTTCAACGAATCAGAACCACTTTTGAACTCAACCAAGATATCATTAAGACAAAGTTACATGAAAATTGGGAATGAAATGTGACTTCTACAGTGTTTACAAGGTTTTTCTTTTTTTTTGACCTAGTGACCTAGTTTTTGACCCGGCACAACCCAGTTTCGAACTCGGCCGAGATTTCATTGGGACAAAGCTTCTGACCAAGTTTCATGAAGATGGGACAAGAAATGTGGCCTCTAGAGTGTTTACGAGCAAATGTTAACGGACGGACAGACATACAACGGACAAAGACCGGTCACAAAAGCTCACCTGAGCAATCAGGTGAGCTAATAAAAGTTTGAGTGCAAAACAGAATCAGTTTGGATGTTTATACCAAAGTTGGAGATATCGCAGGATCCAGAAAAGTGTGACAGACTGATGGACAGGTGGACAAACAGAGCGAAAACCATAAGTCCCTCCAGTGAAACCGGTAGGAGACAATAACCATCGACAACAAGAAACTGTCGGAGACAGGTGATGCTCCCCAAAGTTTTTTTTGGTCACAATATTGCACTATATATTCCAATAAAAGGAAACGTCTTGAGGGCAGAGTAGTTGGGGGGAAAAAAAAATTTTCTGAAAATTTTAAGGGCCATGACTCTGTGAAAAATCATCCGACCAGAATCCGCTGATAATATGCACATCTCCTCTTGGTAGTGAAGCTTTCCATAAAGTTTTATTGAATTCCGGTCATTAGTTGCTGAGAAATAGCCCCGACAAAAATTGCGCACAGACGGACACACGGACGGACAGACGAAGCTGCGACTATATGCTCCCCCCCAAAATAAATTTTGGGGGAGCATAAAAATGTAGTCTGACTTGCATGTGTCCTTCAAATGTTTCAGATATACAAAATTGTAAAACAAGAGCACCGCAAAACGGGCGCCACGCTCAGCTGCGAAAGCTTGTCAGAATTTATTTTTTCACAGTAACCTTGACCTTTGACCTCGTGACCCAAAAATGAGTGTGGCCTGTAGAACTCATCAAGGTGCATCAACATATGAAGTTTCAAACTTGAAGGTGGAAACACTTTGATGTTAGAGCAAAATGTCAAGGTTTTAGCACGGCGACGCCGGACAGCAGACGCTGGATGGCGGAGGACGAGCTGACTATGACAATACCTCAGGTTTTCTCCACAACAGCCGAGCTTAAAATTATTTGTTGATAGTTCATATTGTATAAAAAAAATACTCATCTACAGGAAAAATAAACAAATAAGTGTTTTTGATACTTTTGATAGATATTTAATGAAACATCAACATAGAAAACAATATTTGAAATGGAAATAACTTATAATTATATGGAGTAATTATGTTTTTGAATTCATTAATTACAAAAAAAAGTTGCAACCATAGCAGGCCATTTTGAACCTGTTCACATTAGTGTGTCAAAAAAAGCTAGCAACTCTGAATTTGTATTAATACTTATTCAAAACAGCTGAAAATTTACAGCATTCAATGAAATTCGACAAAATTGTTTGTTTTTTATTATTAATTATCCTGATTGTTTTGTTAATGGTCCCCTTCAGCTAATGGTCTTTGATCAGTACATGTACATATACACATCTAAGCACAAATGGAAAATAGCAATTTTACACGATAAATCAAAGAAAAATGGGTGCCAACACACCTGATGCCAAGGTGCTGTTGGCAGCAAGGTCTGCTGATAGGCAGAGTTGAGCCACTGAATCTGGTATGGTTCTCGGTCCTGGCGAACCTCTCGTTCTTGGTCAATATTGGCCATGTTGTATGCTGGATACCAGGAACAGGATTTTGACGAGCTTTTTTAATGTTTAACCTTTTAGGTTTGACAGAAGTCTGTTTAAAAGCTCTACAGAAAATATTTATGTAGGGTGAACTTTCTTGACACTTACAACAAAAATCACACTACAAATTGTCAACTAAAGGCAATGCTTTAATTGATCTGGCAGAAGTAAAAATATAGAATATCTGAATATAGAGGTCCCTTTTCCATATGAAATTGTACTAAATGTGTGAAAAACATAACAATAAAATATAACAAAGGGTTTCACATAGTGACTTTTTTAAATGTGTATGCGCAAATATTGATACGTACAAGACAAAGTATTATTTAATTAGTATAACTCAATGATATTCATTATATATTTTATGGCATTCAAATATTATTCTTTTCATAATCATAAATGAATGAAGCATAAATGAATGACAAATCTATGTACATATCACAGACATTTCAATTAAAAATGTTAGAAAACTACATGTTACTACATTACAGATCACTGGAGTACTTAACAAATTTACATTAAGCTAACAAGTATGTTTACACAAAAAGATGCACATAAAACAAATGATTTTAATCAAAGACGATAATAATTTCAAAATGACATAGACCGTTTTTACATATATTTCTGTGAATGCTTATTGCTGATATGGTTTCAGTGAAGTTTCTGGTTATGTGATAATACAAGCAATATCATGTGATAATCATGTGATGGTCATGTGATAATCATGTGACGGTCATGTGCTAATCATGTGACGGTCATGTGGCCACCAGCTGCAGTTCAGGGGGGTCCTCTCCATAACAGTATTTAGCCGAGGGATCTCTATAGGAGTTCTCATGCTGAACACTCTGAAAGGCAGAATTACAATAACAGGTATCTCACTAGGCACTAAAATAGCATACAAATTGTTGAAAGTACCACTGCTGCATCTGTTACATAATTGAGAAATGTTACATGAATGTTGTTGTTTTCAGTTTTTTCAGTTATATCCTAGCATTCAGTCAACCCACTTCCACTACTCATGGCTATGCTTGTTTATAAGTACTTTCTGCACATACTTTTTCAGTAACTGACAATAGCATGAACCAACAAGAAAGGCAACTCTTTACGTTACAAATCAACATAATTCAAAAAGTGGCTCTTTATTATCTCACTTTACATGGGTCTAAATAATGTTTAAAAGCTCTTTTCTGACTTGATTTAACAGTCCGAAATTATCCAATCAAGAAAGTTGAGACATTAATCTTTCAGAACATATAATGCTCCATGGAATCAGTATACAGAATATAAAAATCAGCATGTTTATTTTTCGCAGTTATAGACAGTATTTCTGGCTGAAATCAATAGAATATTACGTTTAAATCATTTCTGTATTGGCATTCAACAAGCAAGTGGCAAAATAATGTGGGGAACATAAAAATGTTGATGAAAACTTGTGTCAGCTTCTCAGTGTATCAGCCTTGAAATAATCAATTCATCAAATGAAAATATAAATCATTTATCAACCAGTTATAGTCAGTTACACCATAATCCTTGGGCAAAACTTGCCAAAACGGAGACGTAAGTGATAAAAACAGGAAAAGATTCTATATGCTTATTGAAATTAAAATCAAACTATGTAAACATCATTCTGTATGAATTTTCTAATCAAATGTTTATTTCTAGTTCATACAGGAGATTCAAGAATAAACAATAAAATTATAAATGTTCTGGAGAATATGTGCATTTCATCCAGTATAATCATAGAAGTTTATTTAGTACCAGTTTTTTGTTAAAAAATCTATAACATGTTTTGAAAGTTTGTAACACCTTATTGCCAAAAAAGATCATGAAAAATAGAATTTTCAGAGTAATTTATTAAACAAACAGAAAATGTTTTCTTAAATCCTAATTATTATTTCTACACTCATTTGTCATCAATTACTTGTTTTAAACAAGAGCACCGCCTTGCGGGTGCAGACCGCTCATCTATTTTCTTTTTAAAGGTGAAGGGACTCTCATTTTCAATCACAAAGGAGGGAGGGGTGGAGTGAAGAGCGGTGCATTGTGTGGGGGTGTGGACATTTATTACATTTTCTTCCAAAAATGCGAAAAAAAGGAAAAAAAAAATCGGGGGGGGGGGGGGGAGTGGGGGGGGGGTGGGGGGGGGGGGGATTCTTGGGTGCGATGGTTGGACGGTATTTCAAACATAAAATAATAAAAAATAAATATTTGTGTTTTTTAACCGTTTCATAAAAAAAAAATGGGGGGGGGGTGAGGTGGGGGGGGTATAGTGTGAGGGTGTGGTGGTAATTTGTGAGATGATCTTAAAAAAAAAAAAAAAAAAAAATAGGGGGGGGGGGATTCGGGTGGGGGAGGGGGGGTGGGGATTCTTGGGTGCGATGGTTGGACGGTATTTCAAACATAAAATAATCAAAATAAATAGTTTTGTGTTTTTACCGTTTAAAAAAAAAATTGGGGAGGGGGTGGGGTGGGGGGGGGGTATAGTGTGAGGGTGTGGTGGTCATTTGTGAGATGATCTTAAAAAAAAAAAAAAAAAAAAAAAAAAAAAAAAAATAGGGGGGGGGGGGTTGGGGGGGGGGGGGGGGGCACTGGCGATGGTTTGGGTGGAGTCTATTGTGGTATGTCAGGTAAGAGTAGTTTTGTCAAAGTATCAATCAAATCTAATCATAAATAAAGAAGTTATGGCAATTTTAGAGAAATTTAATAATTTGACCTTGAGAGTCAAGGTCATTCAAAGGTCAAGGTAAAATTCAACTTGCCAGGTACAGTAACCTCATGATAGCATGAAAGTATTTGAAGTTTGAAAGCAATAGCCTTGATACTTAAGAAGTAAAGTGGATCGAAACACAAAATTTAACCATATATTCAAAGTTACTAAGTCAAAAAAGGGCCATAATTCCGTAAAAATGACATCCAGAGTTATGCAACTTGTCCTTTTACTGTACCCTTATGATAGTTTGCGAGTGTTCCAAGTATGATAGCAATATCTATGATACTTTAGGGGTAAAGTGGACCAAAACACAAAACTTAACCAAACTTTCAATTTTCTAAGTATAAAGGGCCCATAATTCCGTCCAAATGCCAGTCAGAGTTACATAACTTTGCCTGCACAGTCCCCTTACGGTAGTTAGTAAGTGTTGCAAGTATGAAAGCAATAGCTTTGATACTTAAGGAATAAAATGGACCTTAACACAAAACTTAACCAAATTTTTCAATTTTCTAAGTATAAAAAGGGCACATAATTCTGTCAAAATGCACGCCAGAGTTATCTAACTTTGCGTGCCCAGTCCCCTCATGATAGTAAGTAAGTGTACCAAGTTTGAATGCAATAGCATTGATACTTTCTGAAAAAAGTGGACCTAAACGCAAAACTTAACCAAAATTTTCAATTTTCTAAGTATAAAAAGGGCACATAATTCAGTCAAAATGCACGCCAGAGTTATCTAACTTTGCCTGCCCAGTCCCCTCATGATAGTAAGTAAGTGTACCAAGTTTGAATGCAATAGCATTGATACTTTCTGAGAAAAGTGGACCTAAACGCAAAACTTAACCGGACGCCGACGCCGACGCCGACGCAGACGCCGACGCCGACGCCAAGGTGATGACAATAGCTCATAATTTTTTTTCAAAAAATAGATGAGCTAAAAATCATTGGTTGATGCTACCGACAACTGTCCAACTTGAATCAGAGTTAGGAGAGTATTCCAGTGTAAATAGTTTCCATACTTATGCACCTGTTATACGGCCAGGTCAGGTATTGAATCTGGAAACTTCAGATATGTAGTCCAGGGCTCTACATGAGCAAGCCTGCCCAGTTGACATGTTATGTACAGTTTTTATAATTATGCAAGCCCACACATTTCCATGCCCTACATGTATTAGTATACTCATCAATGCTTCATTATTTGGCTAAAATAGGCAGCTGAAGTGTCCATTTGTCTACATCAGAGATGTTTACCAAAGAATCAACTTAATATAAGTATTCAGTAATAAAAGACAACTTAAGTCTCTTTAAGTTTTCTATAGTTTCATGATTCAATTCAATATTTTTCATTTCAAGCACAAATATCATGTAATTCAAACATGTTTAAAATTCAATAGTATTTATCAAACTGTAAAACAAACTTGAATGTTTTATAACATATTTTAAACAAAGTAGGAGGTATTAAAAATTTCTAAACAATCAAAAACTTTTATCTGGTTTGTGTACTTTCTTTTGAGAAAATAACACAATATGTTTGTTTTTAAGAAGAGATTTACAACCACCTTTGAGTCCGTCTGCCTTTGAGATAGAGAGATTGTAAATGCATGTGCATGCATGTTCAACTCTACAAGTCATTAAATTAAATGTTGAACTCATGGTTTGTATTTTTCAAAATATTATGGAATGTTTCAAAGATTTTATGGTCCTTGATAAGCATTCTCTTTCATTTTAACACTCTTCAAGAGGACTGCTTGAACTTCAAGTTCTATCCATGAGTGGTTTGAAGCATTTAAAAAAAATCATTAAAACATGAAAGAGTCTGCATAAACCTTTACTGCATAAAAGGTCTTTGATCTTCCATAATTTGATTTGAGCATACATGTGCTAATAATTCATAAAAGGCCTTAATTCACTGTATGTAAATATCCTGCTATTATAATCATTGCATGCACTGACCTTAGATGAAGTTCTACATTTCGCTAAGCAGAGTTCAAATGGGTCCGAAACAGAAACCAACAGCTTTTCTTTGTTATCTCTAGCCTCTTGCAAAATCCTTTGAAGAATTGGTTTCTTAAATAAAAATAAATGCTCATTATAAGGGAGCAACAATATGGTAAAACCGGTACTGCAATAAAGTAAATCTGTATGACAATTCATGTTGAACACATTTAAAAAATTTTAAGAAACTTCACACCTGAAACAGGTATTAGTTGTTTGTCTTCTTAAATAAGGGGAAAAAAGCATATATGGGGGCCAAATGCATTTGAGTGTAGTTAGAAGTTGATGACTCACAAAGTGGCATTGCTTTTTGCTGTTTTGTTATATTTGATAAATTACTTCAGAAAGATTAGTACCGGTAATACTTTGTAAATTGCAGTCATTATGACATTTCTCCATCAATAAACAGTAATATTATGTTACGTAATGGGACAATTCTATCTATTTGTTTACATAACCACATATCACACTATAACAGAGCTAACATTTGTAAACAGTCCATTTATTGAATAATGTCCCAAACATTAACAAGAAGCATACATGTCATTTAAGAGCCTTAAAAATGAAGTCAAACACATTTACTGGGGCATCAAAACACAAAGTGCCAGCCGATACACTTACATCTACTGATTTTAAGCTTAATATAGCCTGGATTCACCAGTTTCAAACCCCTAAGTATTAATTTCAAACTGATTGTCCCACCTTCTGTGGTTCCAAGCAGCAGGAAATGCAGTGCTCATACACATAACAGCAGCCGTTGTTCTTGCAAGTGGAGCAGTTGTATCTAGATACACCGAGCTGGGCGGAGCAACAACCACCTGACGTTAGTCCCTCGTGATAACAAATATAACCTGCAGAGAAAAAAAAAAATTTTTTCATGAGTGTGGACAAATGTGCTTTATTTATTCCATATTGCAATTGAGTATTTTCAATAGAAATGAGCATCGATCTAGAAAAACAGTTAAATGCATAAAAGTAAAGTGTCATCCCAGATAAGAGTGTGCAGTCAGCTTCAAATTGATTTTAGAGACTACATGTAACTTAAAATGAAAAAAGAAAAAGAAAAAACGTGCAAAATGTGGTCCCTGCTGACCCTGTGCAGACTGCACAGGCTAATCTGGAATGGCACTTAACGCACATGCATTAAGCCCTGTTATCCCAGAGTGAGGCTCAAATTCTTCTAACAATTTAAATGCAAAGTACAAAGTCCCCTAAGTGCTATGGACTAAATCTCTTATGTTCAATTATCATTATGTAGATTGTCTTCATTTGAGTCTTGTTCTGAGAAAACTGGACTTAATGCATGTGCGTAAAGTGTCGTCCCAGATTAGCCTGTGCAGTCCGCACAGGCAAATCAGGGACGACACTTTCCGGGTAAAGTTGATTTTCGGTAAGGAGGGACTTCCTAGGAACTAAAAATACCATAAAAGCGGAAAGTGTCGTCACTGATTAGCCTATCTGGGACGACACTTTATGCACATGCATTATGCCCAGTTTTCTCAGAACACGACACATTTATTTAAATTTATACATTTTTATCCCCACGTTTTTCGGAGAAAAAGTGGGGATATTGTGGTGATGTGCGTCTGTTCGTCTGTGCTGGCCACCTGCTCCTCCTACACTATAAGTACTAAAACCTTGAAACTTACATACATGGTAGCTATGAGCATATGTGCGAAGGTGACAGTGACGGAATTTTGATCTGACCCCTGGGTCAGATGTTATGGTGGTTGGGGCGGGCCGGGTCAGAGATTTTCCCTCATTTTTTTAAATGTTATTTTACATTAACTTCTTCATTTCTGCACTGATTTACTTCAAATTGATACTGAGCCTCTCTTATGACAATAAGGTCAATCTCAGCTATGCATGGCCCCATTACCAACCCTGGGGCGCCCCGCCCACATAGGCCACACCCACCCAAAATTGCCTTTTACTATACTTTCTTTATTTCTACACCGATTCACTTCAAATTGATACTGAACCTCTCTTATAACAATACAGTTAATCTAAACAATGCATGGCCCCATTACCAACCCTGGGGCGCCCCGCCCACATAGGCCACGCCCACCCAAAATTGTCTTTTACTATAATTTCTTCATTTCTACACCGATTCACTTCAAATTGATACTGAACCTCTTTTATGACAATACAGTCAATCTCAACTATGCATGGCGCCATTACCAACCCTGGGGTGCCCCGCCTACATAGGCCACGCCAACCCAAAATTGCCTTTTACTATAATTTCTTCATTTCTACACCGATTCACTTCAAATTGATACTGAACATCTCTTATGACAATACGGTCAATCTCAACTATGTATGGCCCCATTACCAACCCTGGGGCACCCCGCACATAATAGGCCACACCCACCCAAAATTGTCTTTTACTATAATTTATTCATTTCTACACCGATTCACTGCTAATTGATACTGAACTTCTCTTTTGACAATACAGTCAATCTCAACTATGCATGGCCCCATTACCAACCCTGGGGCGCCCCTGGGTCAAACATGCGGCATGGGGATACCCGTCGGCCTCTGCCGCGCCATTTCTAGTTGGATTTTAATTTACTTTTAAGTGTTTTCTAACTTCTTCATTTAACAAGTTAAAATATTTACACACATTTCTTTCTTTATTATGTTAAACAAAATGGAAACAATTCTTTTGTTTGTCAAAAGATTTTATTTAATAATTATCTTGTGTTTTGAGAAATAGAATTCAAATGATAAAAATGCGTTGTGAGCAAAACATGCAGGAAATACCTCGCTCATCAACAATAAGCTGCCGACCCTGGACAGAATTTCTGCACACTGTGATGTTAGAGCTTTCACCAACTACATCGCTCACTTTGGGGTGCCACTGGAAAGGTTGTCTTAAGAGAGTGTGCTGGACTTCATACACACTGGCATTGGCTGATTGGGTCTACAAAATAAATAAAATTACATAGTTCTTTTTGCAATTTATAAAGAGCATAAAGATATTGAAATCAAATTTAAATTAACAAAGTCAGGGCTCTTTTTTCTTGAACAGGCGCTGATATCAGTGTATTCCTAATTCAGAAAATTCTGGGGTTTTTTTTTCAATTTAATGTTCTAAATTCTGTCTTATTCCATGTGAACATGATTCAACTTAGTCTATCATTATATATTTATATAAAATAGCATTTGAATTACGTCATTACATTTATGAGCCTTAATCATCACAAGTGTGACAGACTGACAGATAAAATGATGATGTGAATGCTTAATGACCGTTGTTTCCCATTGGGAGCATCCGTCTTTCTGTATGTTGTTATGTACCTTATTTATTTGTTTATGTATGAAGCTTAAAAGAGGCATATATAAAATCACTTTATCGACTATAGTCACTCAAGAGACTAGCAATTGTATGAATGTCTATATTTCGAATATCTGTATTTTATGTCAATTATAAAAAAAAGTTGTATAGCAGAGCTGGGGGGTATTTTGTATCAGTTTTTAATCAGTGGAATATTTTTTTTTAAGTAACAGTGATGTTGACCATGTGTCTTGTCATGATAAAGCTGGGCATAATGCATGTGCCTAAAGTGTCGTCCCAGATTAGCCTGTGCAGTCTGCACAGGCTAATCAGGGACGACACTTTCCGCATAAACTTGATTTTCGGTAAGGAGGGACTTCCTTGAAACTATAAATACCATTAAAGCGGTAAGTGTCGTCTCTGATTAGCCTGTGCGGACTGCAGAGGCTAATCTGGGACGACACCTAACGCACAGGAATTAAGCCCAGTTTAATCAGAACAAGACTCACCATAAGGATGCTCCAAAACATACATGTATGAAAGTATCAGGATATTGCTCTTCAATCCTGAATTACATGATGCTAGATCACCAAGTAAAATACCTTTGACTGGTTCACGCTACACTCTGTATGGGACCTACGTACACAAAATTTCAGCACAATATCTCAGTTCTTACTAAATTGTTGAAAGAACATAAGTCATGATCATTTTTGCAACAGTGACCTTGACTCTAGTGGCCAAAATGCAACCTGTTTCTAAGCCTGCATGTTTGCCATAGACAGGAGTTTAAGCTAACATTCATCTGAATTTTTTTATTATTAATAATAATAAAAAATTGTGCTCAATTGCATGTCAGACAAATATGCCTTAGTATGTAAACTAGCTTGATGATCCCCAAAATAGATTTCAGTTTCAGTGCAATATCTGTAATAGTTGCATAAATATGACAGTGTTGCAAACCTTTACCAAAAAATACTTATCTTGCATGCACAACGTTAACGGACTTTTGAAAGTATTATTGTGAAAATACTGAGCTATAGCCAGGGATTGAACCCATGACCTCCAGAGTGGTAGTCAGAAACTTTATCCACTTCCCCAAGGAGCTAGCCCAACAGCAAGGCTGTTGGAAGTGACCTTATTTCACTACACTCATCCCCCTCTTAATGTTTCAAGGCCCAGACACACCTGCTACAGCGTGTCTTGCATGGCCCTCCCAGAAACCATTCAATGGCTCAGACCCATTCCAGCATTCACGGTCCTTTTTTGCTCGTCTACATCACAAGTGGTAAGCGTGTGGCTATGATATTAATTATTAAAAACATCATTTTTAATGATAAATAATCATATTATAACAAAAATCAACTTTTCTGAAAAAAAAAAATCATTGTCAAATAAATATATATTATATAACAATGTATTCAACTCGAAATCTACCGAAAACAGGGTGCATTGCTTTGAACAGCCACTACTTCATCAAAGTAGCAGCGATTTTCATGAACCTGGTCTTATTCAACGCAGAAATGATTTTCCTTTCTGGAAATGTATATATCTTGTTATATTACTACAGGAAAGCCTGGGAAGGGCACGACGGGTTGGCAGCCCGGAATGCAGTTCCTGTGAAGGAACAACCACAACATCAGCTACAGACTCACACACAGAAGAATACCCCCAGAGTCTTCCGAGAGGGGGGGAGGGGAGGAGACTCACAAGGACGGATACACAAATGACGAATAGGCTTGTACAACAGACCGGAGAAGTAGCAATAGTGAAGTGTGGCAAATGTGACAAGATCTGCAAGAATCTGAGGGGACTACGGATACATCAAGCCAGGACTGATTGTGGGAAATCAGACACCCAGACGCAACGCTCAGGTGGTACACCTGGTGAGACGTTGGAGGATCCAAGTCGAGAAGAATCCCATAGAACTAGGAACCTCTACGCTTCTGAGAATCTGGTTTCAAACACCCAGGGCAGGCAGCAGGAAGAGGACGAACATGACCCTCTTCTTTATCTGCTTCCCCCACTGGACGATGACACTCCAGACCATGCAGAACCAGCATCACAGGCACAAACAGCTCTGGGGATGATGAGAAGAGGCGCCCGCGAATAGCATGGCAGAAACACGACAAGGTCCTCCAAAAACTGGGACACATAGTGGAAAGGGAGAGGCGAAAGAAGAGGACTGTGAAGGAGACCAGAAGATGCGGTTTGTAAGGAAGGGGAAACCGTCAAGAAGCAGCAGGCGCAAGCAGCATCAATCCTAGATCGTGCGCAGTCATAGGAGATGGTTGTTGACCTGAAACAAAGGCTGGTTTTCCCAAATGTAGTCCAGACAACACAACGCCCTTACATGGTGATCTGGTCGGCAAAGGACAAGTGTCTGGTGATGGTTGAACTCGCAGTTCATTGGGAGTCGCGCTGTGATGAGGCGATGGAGAGGAAAACAGCAAAATATGCTTATCTGCAGAGAGAATGCAAGGAAAAGGGGTGACACATGTGGCTATTCCCAGTGGAGGTCAGCGTCCGAGGCTTTCCGGCAAAGTCTCTCTGGAGACTTTTCACTGCACTTGGCCTACAGGAAGAGACAGAAAGCGAGCTGTCAACAGACTTGGGGATGCAGCGGAAAGAGCATCGAGATGGCTTTGGCTAAGGAGAGAAGAGAGGAGCTGGCAGCCGTCTACTGACACGTAGGGGATTGATCAACCCCTGCGGACCAACCACAATGGGTCGAAACATTCAGTGACCAGTGGCTCTCGACTGAGGATGTCAGTAGTCCAGCAGTTTAACGACTGTTTACATCTCACTACACATACTGGGTCAAATTTTAAGAAATTACACAATACACAATTCACAAGACCTACTTAACAACAATCAGACAGGATTAATGAATTACATCTCCAGGTGTAAAGACACACTTTCGCATTGGACCAATGAAATCACTCGTGTGTTTAAAATGTCAGTTGTTGAAATGTGTGTAAACAAAGGTTTCAAAAGGCGATGGATGGACAGTTAGTTTTTATGCATAATGCAACGGAAAGCAAGGTAAGAATGTTTTTTCATACGTTTTATTGAATTATGGTATCGAGGTCCGTGAACTTTGCAGGGAAAATGCCCTTTACTCCATGAAGATTTCAGTCTTAGATCCTGTCCGATCGATGTTAAGTGTGTCACGCGAGTTGTGTAATGTGTTATTTCTTAAAAACTGACCCAGTTTTTGTAAAAATATTGCAAGACATGTACATTTCCAGAAAGGAAATTCATTTATGCATTGAATAAGACCTAGATCGTGAAAATCGCTGCAAAATAGATGAAGTAATGGCTGTTCAAAGCGATACACCCTATTTTCATTTTATTTCAAGTTGAATACCTTGTTATAAATATATTTGATAGTGAATTTTTTTTATAGAAAAGTTGACTTTTTGTTATAATATGATTATTTATCACTCAAAATGATGTTTTCACTAATTAATATCATAGCCACACGCTTACCACCTGTGGTCGCCATTATTGTGAAATACTGAGCTCAAGCCCAGGATTTCTCATTGAAGCCACGACCTCAAGAGTGGTAGTAAGACACTTCAACCGCCTCGCTAAAGAGCTAGCCCAACAGCAAGGCTGTTGGAAGTGACCTTAATTCACTAAAGTATAAAGAGGCCAACATTCTGCTGCCAGAGTATTACAACTCTGACTGTTCTGTGAATAGTCAATCTGAAACTGGTCATAACCTCAAGTGTGTTGAACAAGCGCATGGCAACAAAACTTTGCATATTATAAGCCCCTTCAATTGGTCACAATCTACAAACAAGAAATCATTTGAGGTGGGCGGGACACTAAATATTTCCAAAAATTTGAAAACAACTGAAGATTTTCAAAGACTTAACTTGTGACAAAACGCAAATTTGCTTTGAAATAGTAAAGTTTTAATAAAAACGATTTATTCATTAACACTGTATGGTCAATGACAGATGAACATGCAAAATGGCATATTTTAACAGCTTAAACAGAACAAATACACCAGAATGTATTACATGAACAGCAAAGCTTTTAATATGCATATAAGACAGTACTGACAAAGCATTCATCATTTATCATAACACAGGACTTTTTAATAGCTCTTGCAAAGACATAGACAAAAAGTCAAAAACACTATTTCAATATGTTATTCTTTTGATTGACAATCGCGAGCACCATATAACTTTAAATGATATCAGGAAATGTAAACACACTGATACATCTGGAAACTATAGTACCCCTTACTTAACTATTCTAATACAGGGGTGCCTATACACCTTAATGATTAGTGTTATTTTGAAACTGAACAGAAAGGACACAACCTCACAGGGGTATCGGGTCCGTTCGCCATAGTTACACGTTCGCCCTGGGTCCGTTCGCCCTGGGTTCGTTCGCCCTATATTATCATTTCCATATCGGGTATGAACACAATGTACACAATATAAAGTGCATTATTTATTATTTTATATATAAGCTGTATATATTAAATTTATAAATTATTTGTACATTAATATGTGTATTATAATCATTAAGATTATGAGATTTTGAGTGTAACTTCTTGCGTTGTTTATGGTTCTTTCATTCAGCAATATATAACCACCGTCTGTCGGATTATCTATATTCTTGTAATCTTGTCGATCCCTGCATAGGCAAATAAATTTAAAATTCATATAAACATCATTAAATCTCAATAAAAACATCATCAATATTCAATTTACTAAACTGATCAATTTCCAATAATTCTCACGTGTATTACGCTGTGTGAAGTAGCAACTGGCCTTTATTGATCGTTGTTGATTAATTAAGAGATTGATTGATTGAGTGTCGTTTTAACCTAATTAAGTTAACATTGAGATCAATTACTTAATCATATAGAAATTAGTTATGTAGAATATGATTATTAAGTTGAAACTATAATCCTAAAGAGTATACTAAATATTGATGCATGCATAAATCATGTTTATAAAACAGAACTGTTATTATTATTATTTTTATCCCCACGCTTTTTGAAAAAAAGGTGGGGATATTGTGGTTATCTCCGCCGTCCGTCCGTCCGTCCATCCGTCCGTCCGTCTGTCTGTCCGTCCGTCCTGGCCACTATCTCCTCCTACACTAAAAGCACTAGAACCTTGAAACTTACACACATGGTAGCTATGAGCATATGTGCGACCCTGCACTATTTGGAATTTTGATCTGACCCCTGGGTCAAAAGTTATAGCGGTTGGGGTGGGGCCGCGTCAGAAATTATCACTCATTTTTTTAGGTTATTTTACATTTACTTCTTTATTTCTACACCGATTCACTTCAAATTGATACTGGACCTCTCTTATGACAATACGGTCAATCTCAACCATGCATGGCCCCATTCCCAACCCTGGGGCGCCCCGCCCACATAGGCCACACCCACCAAAAATTTCCATTTACTATAATTTTTTCATTTCTACACGGATTCACTTCAAATTGATACTGAACTTTTGTTATGACATTAGGGTCAATCTCAACTATGCATGGCCCCAATCCCAACCCTGGGGCGCCCGCCCACATAGGCCACACCCACCAAAAAATTCCATTTACTATAATTTTTTCATTTCTACACGGATTCACTTCAAATTGATACTGAACTTCTCTTATGACATTAGGGTCAATCTCAACTATGCATGGCCCCATAACCAACCCTGGGGCCCCGCCCACATAGACCACACCCACCCAAAATTGCCTTTACTATAATTTCTTCATTTCTACACCGATTCACTTCAAATTGATATTGAACTTCTCTTATGACAATACAGTCAATCTCAACTATGCATGGCCCCATTACCAACCCTGGGGCGCCCCGCCCACATAGACCACACCCACCCAAAATTGCCTTTTACTATAATTTCTTCATTTCTACACCGATTCACTTCAAATTGATACTGAACCTCTCTTATGACAATACGGTCAATCTCAACTATGCATGGCCCCATTACCAACCCTGGGGCCCCGCCCACATAGACCACACCCGCCCAAAATTGCCTTTACTATAATTTCTTCATTTCTACACCGATTCACTTCAAATTGATACTGAACTTCTCTTATGACAATACGGTCAATCTCAACTATGCATGGCACAATTACCAACCCTGGGGCGCCCTGCCCACATATGTCACACCCACCCAAAATTGCCTTTTACTATAACTTCTTCATTTCTACACCAATTCACTTCTAATTGATGATGAACTTCTCTTATGACAATACGGTCAATCTAAGCTATGCATGGCCCCATTACCAACCCTGGGGCACACCTAGGTCAAACATTCGGCGTGGGGATACGCGTCGGCCTCTGCCGCGCCATTTCTAGTTTATAAATTATCTTTAATATGATTATTAGCTTATGATTAAGTAAATAAACAAAAATTATGTAAATGAAACAGAGCGGTATATTTTAAATTGTGTAGAAATTGGCCTAAAAGAAAATGTTCAATTATAATAAATACATTAAGGTATAAGATTATTATTATTTAATTATATAAATATTAATATGGTAAGCAGCGCAACTTAAAGGCCAATTTCGTAAATTATGTAAACGGTCTCCAAACGGAGATAAAATGTCAATTTATATAAAAACCTTAGTCGATTTCGTCCGCCTTTTCAATTAAAAAAAACATTTATTGTATAAGCAAACCAAAAAAACGCACATGCATAATTCCCAGTAAAGCATTATGGTATTTATGTTTTGTTATAGGTCAAACAGCGTATCAAGGAATAGCCTCATGCCTGGGCAATAAAGGTGTATTATAAAGTTTTCATTAATTAATATAATAAACAATTAGAGAAAATTACTGGCCTTTGACGGCTTTGTTACAAACAAGCTTACACGTTAAAGAGCGCCGTCTTGATTTTTCACACATGTTGGCAAGTTTGTAGCTTAAGTTGTCATTTATATATTAAAATGTTTAAAAGATAACAAATTTCGTTATATTTATTACTTTCCTGCTTTGATAATAAAATTTAGGGCGAACGGACCCAGGGCGAACAGGATTTAGGGCGAACAGGATTTAGGGCGAACAGAAATTAGGGCGAACGGACCCGGATTCCCTCACACTCACAGGCATGACAGGTACGAAATTAGTCGAGTACAAACTGATGGCTACAATTAATAAATGCATACTTGATCAGTTCTTTGTTAACAAACTGTTACCTCATTAAAAAGTTACCTCATTAAAAACTTGAAACAAAAGGAATAATGCTAAAATAATGAGGAAAATGGCAAAAATCCAGCGCCTACGAAAGGCTCTGATTGTCAACATTGGTATTTTAGCAACATAACAAAACAAATATATTCGAATTAAAATATAATCATTGGGGCCTTAAAAGAACAACATAGCTATATTGACAATGCAAATTGGTGTAACGGTTTAAAACATATTTGCACATACATTTTGTAAAAAAAGTATTTATAAACAGACGTGAAAATATTCGAAGTTTAACAGGCATTAGGTTAAAATATACTAAACAGTTTCCCTACATAATTTAATGTAAAAGCGACAACATTAAGCATTAATAAATTCAACAGCTTCACAAAGAGACCACATAACCATACATTTTTTAAAGGCCGTTCTTAGCGGAATCGATTTATGTAATGACAAATATGTGTCACATGCCATGAAAAACTTGACATAAATCGAATAGACTGCAACTTTTTTTGTAGCAGGCTCTTTCGGACCCAAGCTCCTTCGGCCCAGACCGAAATTTTAGGCTCTTTCGGACCCAAGCTATTCGGCCCACCATCGACCAGGCTCATTCGGCCCTATATTTTATTATTCGGCCCTATATTTTATTAAACCTATTTACAGCGGGTGTATGATTGAATAAAGTTGTTTTAAATTATATATTGTGCTGTCGGTTTGTTCCTCTGTATTGCTTTTGATTATTGTATCTATGTAATTGTTTTAATTGTGTCGGCTTTTATTTGCATCGATTGTCGGTATGTTTAAATATTGCGTTTGATTAAAGGTGTAAATGATGAGTATTTGTTTGATATGTTCCATTGTTGTTGTTTTTTGTCGGTTATTAAGCAGTTATTAACGGAATTATTGCAAAAACGTATAAAAGTGCTATTATTGTGTTCATTGGTATCATAAATCATTTTGCTGTCTATGTTATACTTAGGTTACTAGTTCTATAATTGTGCTGTGAAATTTGGTATGATATTGGATGTTACTTGTGTTAATCGTAAATAAATTATAACAAATAGTGTTTACACAGTGTTAGTGTTAGTGATTGTGAATTTGTGATGGAGGAGGACGCGTGTGTGTTTTGAAAGAACGCCGTTCGCTCGCTGCAGCATGGCATCACATGTAATGTCTGCGACAAATGGCAGCATCGCACCTGCAATACAGGTAAGTGTCTATTCAAACTCTATTTATTAAGTATAATGTCTAAGATTTTCGACAGTCTATTAATTGTCCAATATAAGCGATTTTGTATTTATGTCCAGGTAATAATTAAAATTTTCCACTCGGCCCTCCGCTCGCACGTTTTTTATTTCAGAGTATATTTCTCATATATAATCTACATATGGTTCGTTTATACAATATTTAATATACAAAAGTTTCGTTTATACAAATACCAATATTCCAATATTAGAAAGTTGTATAAGGATATCGACAAAATCTATTATTGCCGCCCTAGTATTCATACATTTATACTTTTGGTCACTAACAATAAAATTCTAAATTCTCTCGCGAAATATTGTAAAAATGCTTTTAAATGAGAACTGAGACATTTAAGGCAAACGTGAAAAAATCTAATTGCCTTATTACAATTTGTTAATCTGGTTACACACATGTATTTTACAACCTGATAAAGGTCATAAAACCAGGGACCTATACAAACAACTGTATAGGTCCCTGATAAAACCTGGGCATAGGTGCGGGTGCTATTCAATGGCTTCACTCGATAATGAAAGACGGGGTCGTAGTAATTAATGAATTAAGAGTTTATTATTATAGTCTCATCAAATATTTACATTTTTCATAATTTTGATTATATAAAACATTAAGATGATGATGACAATACAGATTAGTGTCAATGCCAACTGACTAGCTCTGATTTTCCACAAATAAATTATTTTCCTAAGTAAGCTTGAACATAGGTCTAATTTTCCAATTTTTTTTATTTATTTTATTGTCAGTTCAAAGTCTACGGATTTATCATCTTAGATCTACCTTTTTGTTACATGTTGCCTGTTGATCCGAATACACACTACGCATGTATTTAACAACCTGATAAAGATCATAAAACCCGGCATAGGTGCGAGTGTGCCAGACAATGGCTTCATTCAATAATGAATGACGGGGTCGGAGTAATTAAAGAAAACAACATCTGTTTAACGATTTAACGACGTGTGAACAAGTGTATGCTGTCAATTAGAATAAAAATTTATACTTTGATTGTTTATAAAAATAAATTGATAAGTGTCTATATAACAATAATGGATTCATTGATGATGATGCTGATGATAATGCTGATGATTATGATGTTACGTTGATGATAATTAAGATGAATATTATTATTATGATGATGTAATTGATTTATTAATAAAATTAACAACTTGTGTGCAGTAAATTATGTATTATGTAATTACAGTATAGCAAATTTATGTATTGTGTTGCGAAGACGTATGCATTCCTTATTGTTACAACTTTCAAATTATCCAAATATATGTAATAGGAATAATTTTATAGTTTGTTTTATTTTCACAGTCGTTCCATACTCTTGTATCTATTCTTCTCATTTCGACGACGATATACCTGAAACAAAAGACAAGAGAATCTTTTTTTTCAAATGGATTAATCCTCAATAAAGACAATATATTACTGTAATAAACAATATTCCATAGTTTTAAATTGTTTCGACCAACATATTTTCAACTATTTTTTTCAAATAAAAAATGGGGCCGAAAAAGCCTGGTGCTTGGGCCGAATGAGCCTGAAATTGGGGCCGAATAAGCCTGAAAAACCGGGGCAGAAAGAGCTTGGGTCCGAAAAAGCCAACACCCTTTTTCAGGCCGGTTTTTAGTGGAATGTTACCCTTTTCAGTGCAGTATTTTACTACAGTCCAGAGGTACAAAGACCTGTATTCTAGGTCTTTGACAGGTATTAGGCGCGTGGCCAAGTCACTTTAATACTATCAACATGTCATAAAACATTTTTTTAGTCAAAATGATGAAAAATGTTGTTATGACATATAAATAGTATTAAAGTGACTTGGCCACTTGCCCAATACCTGTGGGTCAGATTCAGAGCCGACCTCGCATTTATACGAGTTCGAGAAGTGTTTTCTTGTAGTTTATGTTGGCAAGTAGCCGTTTTTGGTCATATTTCGTCACGTGGCAAACTTTCCCAACGAAATGGAATATATTTTACGAAAGTCGACCGCATTTTAGTTTGTATTCTAGGTCTTTGAACATATTGATTGTATGAAAGTGACTTGGCTACGCGACCAATACATGTGCTACAAATTAAAAAAAAAAAAACCAGAACAACAGTTTAAAGTATATAACATGGCCTTTTCACAGATTTTGGCATATTTTGAAGTTTGTCATTAAATGCTTTATATAGATAAATGTAAACATTGGATCTTAAAAGCTCCAGTAAAAAATCAAGAATAAAATCAAAAAAAGGAAATAAAAGTAGCCGGTAAAAGGGCTCGAACCAGTGACTCCCGGAGTCCTGGAGTTAGTCTGAAGTAAAAACGCATTAGCCCTCTCGGCTATTCCGCCGGGTATACACAGCGTAGTTATTTTATACCCTATATAAGCAATCTTCGTAGTTTTGTAAATTTAAACGACAACAACAGAACTCTCCAAATTATTCAATCGTTTCGCGTTGCAACGCTTTATAATTTTTAGGTTTTCAAATCGTCAAAATATACATATAATGGCTATATTGGACTATGGTAAATGTTTAGTAATAGTGTTACCTCACAAATATCATAACTAAAACGAAAATTTGCGAATCTGAAACAACTTTTTTCAATTTTGTCAATTTACCAAACCGTGAAAAGATCCCTTTAAGTCAACTAAAATAGTTTTTAAGAGAGTACACACATAGCATGTTTATTCGCACAGGTGTGGCATCGGCCCTCTAAATGAATACATACGAATTTTAGAAGTGACTAAATTTAGACCACTCGGCCATCCATGCTCACTGCTCATACAATGAATGACGCATTTTTTACTGTATATAATCATTCTCATAGTGTCACAAAATATAACGACAACAACAGGACTCTTTATTATTAAATCGTTTCGCGTTGCAACTCTTTTTAATTTTCATGTTTATGTGCATCGTCAAAAAATGCATATAATGGATATTAAAATTTACGTGCATACCTAAAATGATTTCATGTGTGCAACTATGCATACAATATTAAATGCTTAAACGTGTATCTAGTGTAAGACGTTGCAAAAATTTCAAGTTCATATCCTGGATAGAAAAAACGTGAAAATCAAACGTGTTAGTATTCAACCCTCTAATTACACATCATTGTTAGAAAGTATACAATGTTCGACAGAGTCCATCTGACGTTGTGTGCATCTATGTTCGGACCTAGTTTACCTTTTTAAAGAGAGAGAAAAAAATGAGAATTTACATTGCCTAAACGAATTTCTTTAAAGCGTTTACACTATAAATGATGCTGTCAATGAACAACCCGATACATAGACTCAACTCAAGACTAAAGAATGGCGTTTTTTTTTTTAAAGATTTCATGTAACAAGACATGATCTAGGCTGCAAATCATGAGCTTGGAGTGCTTTATACTTTTCATGTCATCGATTCGATAATTAAGTGTTTGAATACATGTACATGCAAAGCAAGCATGCAATCGTTTCTTTTTAATTGCTGCAAAATGTGCACTGTCATTGTATAAACCTGAATATATCCGGGATTCGATTGTAAATCGTGTGAAAATATTTCAAAGAGTATGTTTTAATTATAATTGCTTTGTCGTGACTGACTTAAAATTTTCCGTGAATTAGCATGTCGCAATGTAGGCTAACCGGATAAGGTATATCATTACGATAAATTTATGTGTTTTTCGTTGTAATGTGTAAATAGTATAACCAGACAGAGCCTTTTAAATAATGTCGTGTACCGGTGTTAATAAACAACTTGATGCAACAAGTACATCTCAAGCACATACTCATTATTTAACGAGTGGCCTATACAACCGCGGCAAAAAAATGATATTGGTGGTTTTTATGCCCCCGGATCGAATGATCGGGGATAAATTGTTTTTGGTCTGTCTGTCTGTCTGTCTGTCTGTCTGTCTGTCTGTCTGTCTGTCTGTCTGTCTCTGTCTGTCTGTCTGTCTGTCTGTCTGTCTGTCTGTCTGTCTGTCTGTCTGTCTGTCTGTCTGTCCGTCCGTCCGGACGTCCGTCTGTCCTAAAACTTTAACATTGGTTAAAGTTTTGCGATAACTTTTGCAATATTGAAGATAGCAACTTGATATTTGGCATGCATGTGTATCTCATTGAGCTGCACATTTTGGGTGGTGAAAGGTCAAGGTAAAGGTCATCCTTCAACGTCAAAGGTAAAAAATCAAATCCAAGGGAAGTAAAACACTTTAAAGGGAGATAATTTCTATTTATCATTAGGCAGGTACAGATCGTTTTGACAAGGGAAGTAATATTTTTAAAGGGATATAATCAAAAACAAAAATACTTAAATCAAAGCGACGCAGTAGGGGGAATTGTGTTTCTGACAAACACATCTCTTGTTGAAACATACTAATTGGTTAAATAGCCCGGAATATTGAAGTATCGATAACTTTGCCAATAAATGTTGTATATTTATTAAAAAATGCATGCTGTATAAATTTTAGCAGAAAAAAATGCATTTAAATTGATGACTTCGCCTGGATTCAAAATTGGGACGTCTGGGAGCATATTTTACGCATTACAAATGGATCATACAGTCTTAAAAATGTGTATTGGAAAATAGGTCCCTTTAACCTATGTATGCCTAGTGGACTTCCCGTCCTTCTAAATTGGATCAATTTATTTCCAAAATAATGGATGTCTAGTCTATTTATTTTTATATTTAGAATATTTCTTACAGAAATTCTTTTAGCAAACAGCGCAGACCCTGATTAGACGCCGCATCATGCGGCGTCTCATCTGGGTCTTCGCTGTTTGCCAATGCCGTTTTTCTAGACGCTAGGCATAAATGGGTTTATAGTGCAGTTCACCAGTGATCGTATTAATGATTGTAATTATTTTTATCATACGAACAATTGTTACATGAATATCTCAATTATATGTGACACAGATGTGGCATTGTGTATTTGAAATTATGTCGTTTCCACGATCTTGTTGCTCAAACTGCGTTCGCTTTAATTATTACTTAAACGGCCTTAAAAGTCGTGACCTCGAGTTGGTTATTTTGTTCACAAAGTTAAAATTGTCGGTACAGCGAGTCGGTTATCTAGTCATCACAATTTAATAAATCGTTAGAACGGGTAAGTTACGAATATCACAACATTATATAACAGGCGCTCGATGGCCATGTATTTTTTATTAGCTCGGCGATTTAGGAGAAAACCCGAGGTATTGTCATAGCCAGCTCGTCGTCCGACGTCCGCCGTCTGACGTCCGCCGTCCGCGTCGTGCTAAAACCTTAACATTGGCTCTAAAATCAAAGTGCTTCAACCTACAACTTTGAAACTTCATATGTAGATGCACCTTGATGAGTTCTACACGCCACACCCATTTTAGGGTAACTAGGTCAAAGGTCAAGGTCGCTGTGACCTCGAACAAAAATCTAACAAGCTTTCATTTATTCAAAACTGCACCCGTAGCCGAGCGTGGCAACCGTTATGCGGTTCTCTTATTATTATTGTTTAGTTACCCATTGTTTATTATAATGCATACACATAATAAATCAATAAAAAATATTCCGAAAAAACGTCTTTTTGAATAAAGAAAGATATTGCGACTATGTATATAGAACTATCTATATACATACTACATAGTCGAACTATCTTTTCTGTACGAAGAGCTTTGTCGGAAGATTTTTATTGATTAAGTATGTATATGCATTATAATAAACAACGGGTATCTAAAAAAATATTAAAATAAATAAATAGAAAAAAAAAAAACATTGCCATCAAGCGACTGTGCATAATACAAGTAAAACTAGTTGTTTCTAATAGCGTAAACCCTGTCGGTAGGAGACCAGCGAGTTGCTTATAGCGTTAACCCTGTCGGTAGGAGACCAGCGAGTTGCTTATAGCGTAAACCCTGTCGGTAGGAGACCAGCGTGTTGTTTATACAGAAAATGTAGTATAAACCCTGTCGGTAGAACACCAGCGTTTTGCTTGAGTGTAAACCCTGTCGGTAGAAGACAAGCGTGATGCTTGTAGTGTAAAACATGTCGGTAGAAGACCAGCGTGTTGCTTATAGCGTTAATACTGTCGGTAGGAGACCAGCGTGTTGCTTATAGTGTAAACCCTGTCGGTAGAAAACCAGCGAGCGTGCTGCTTAAAGTGTAAACCTTGTCGTTAGAAGACAAGAACATTGCTTTTAAAGTGTTGCTCATAATGTAAACCCTGTCGGTAGAAGACCAGCGTGTTGCTTACAGTGTAGACGCTGTCCGTAGAAGACTAGATTGTTGCTTAAAGTGTCAATATGCCAGTAGAAGACCAGCTTGTTACATATAATGTATAGCCTGTCGGTCGAAGACCAACGTGTTGCTTATGGTCTTAACCATGTCAATTGAGGGCCAGTGTGTTGCTTATAGTGTTAACCCTTACAGTTGAGGACCAGCGTGTTGCTTATTGTGTGAACCCTGTCGGTAGAAGACCAGCTTGTTGCTTATAGTATAAACCCTGTAGAAGGCCAGCCAGTGTTGACTTATAAGACACCTTTACTCATCAATCGGAGCGCGTAGATTCAATCTGCTGCTGAACAAGGAACAGGTCATGTTATAACGTACTCCCATTGAGGCTCGAAACTTCGACATCCCGCTCCCTAAGCGAACGCTTTAATCTATTGGCACAAGAACGGTCGTCATAATAGTTCATTCCTTTGATTTTATTAAGTCGTTTGCTAGAGTGAGATGTCTCGTTCGAATTACATAGATAATCTGTGTAATCTTCATGCATGGTGCACGTAAAATATACGACGATCTTGAAAGCCGAATCGAGGAAACTCTTTACAGAAACTTGAGCAATTGTTGTTCGAACATAATGCAATTAGTGTAAGCTTTAAGAGCTTTAACATGTATAAACAATTCTTGGGTTACGCTACACATGCGTTTCGGATTTGATTATCAAGATTGCATAAATGTAAACATAGCAACACATCACTTTGTATTTTGGTATCTTATATCCGTGAAGCACTATTAAAAATTAGTATTGTTTGTATATATTGCATTAAGTTATATAAGCTTTAATCGCCGTTGATGTTGTAAAATGCTGACGTCATAATAATGGCGTTGTTTGTAAGCGACTGCGTTCAAACATAATCTTCAAAAGAAAGCCCGATGATCTTATACATCTTTTAAGTTCTTGAAACATGATTCAGTACCACGCACGTAGATACGTTTACACACATACTTTAACGATGCCATGCTCACGGATGTTCAGTCATAGACAAGAGACATGCTTGTCATAAGTTAATTCCCCTCCCAAAACAGGTACGCCACTCGTTGTTTGTTTTATGAACTTTTATCATTGCATAAACGGAAAACTAGTAGTTCTTGTTATTTGATAAGGGCAATATGACTTTATATGTGTTGATTTTTAAATTTTGTTTCGTTGAAATCAAATTTAACGAATTACGAAAAACAGTATATGTTTTCATTCATTGACTTTGTTATCAATGATATAATCTTAATATGATATTAAAACGATATATGAATAAGGATTTACGTTTCTTTTTTGTTTCGATTGTATAAATACTGCAACAAAAGACGCTATAAAGAAAACACTTTGTCCGTTTGTGTGTGTGTCTGTATGGTAAGCGCAACATAGGCGACCCGGGTCCAATCCCTGTTAACGACACCACGTGAGTTTTTCTCAGGATACTCCGATTTCCCACAAAAAGAAGTCCACGCCATAAAGATTAAATATCTTTCAGTAAAAACACAAAATATTGCAGCTATAATTCAAACTTCGTCCCAACTGTCTCGAGTCTAGTAAAAGAAACCTGTATCAGTGTAGAGACACACTTAACAATCCTTTAATGGCCTGCTGGTCTCTAATACATGGTCATATACATACGTTTGGGTGGCATTTTGTGACTGATTTAAGGAGTATTATCTGTTAGGCCAGCATTTTTTATTAGCTGTTTTACGGGAGCGACCGACCCTATTTTTTGACAAATACAAATAAAAATAAAAGTCACTTTCGTTTTTTTATTTACATTTCACCCGCCGACCTAGTATTTTATCCAAAACTAGAAAAAAATGCGCAGATTGCCGAAAGTGTTGTTCAAAATTTGTTTATAATACGGGTTGTTTCGATTGTGCCAATTCGACTTGTAAAGCGTCAGCGATTTTCATTGGCTATTGCAGCCAATACAACACGCTATTAGCCAATCGGTGAGTATTTAACAAACAATTTTCATATTTCATTTCCGAAATGGCGGACATTAACATCAACGAGACAAATGTTGCATATTTGAAAATCAAATTAATAAAAAACGGAGCAGAAACAATTTCAATTAGAAAAGATAATCTTCAGAACACCATTGTTGACATCATGCCCATATTATGTGATACGAAATTCAAAATAATAATGTGTTTTTGCAGATGATGCAGAGGTGTCACCATCGATAACTTTCGGTGTGTTAAAAAGTTTTGGGTAGGTTTAATAAATATGCGTATTTGTTAAAATGCATATCCTGTAATATTTTTATAGATAAAAATCAACATCCCGAAAATGTCCAAGAAGTACTTCTTTACGTTTCTTTATAATGAACATGAGGACTGAACCACAGGTACTTGCATCAATAATCCCATTCCCCACCCACCCATATATATTCTTTATTTAGAAAAAAAGTATGCAACACAGCTTCTGAAGAAAATAACATTGGGTCCCGATGTCCGTATGTCCGTCAAAGTCACAAGAAAGTTTTATTTATTTTTCTTGACATTATTTTTCAAAAATGAGTTATTATTTGGCCGAAATATGATGTTCTGTCAACTGTGAATAATGTTTTCATACTGCAAGATTTGTACTGCAAGGAATGAAAATAAATTTATCACACCTCAGGCTCTGTTGATAAATGTGCTCAGGGCCCTCGTTTGGCCGTTTTTGGGGCCGAAATTCGGCCCATTCCCACATTAAAATAGTATACTTTTCCCCCCTATTTCACCTAAAATTCCCCCCCTCTAAACAACAAAAAAAAATATTATTTTTTTTTACTTTTATGCCTATGTTGCCAGCTAGGTATCTTGATATAATCCTTTGATTTAATGTATATATATGTAAATTACATAAAAATAGAGCAATATTAAGTGTTGAATGATTGGTGAAAAGATCTTGTAAAATTCCCCTTTTCGCCGAAAACGTGAATTTCCTCCCTCTAAGGGCCCCAATCCCCCAAAGTGTAGCAAGGGCCCTGGTGCTCAATCGGCTTTATGTATTTGTTCCAAGGGTTATTATTATCTTCACGTTTATATAGCTCTCTCTGTTTATTATATATCCAAAACATGTTATTGCTGTTTCTCCTTAAAATAATACAGACAACACATTCCATAGAAATTTTCATTTGAACTTAAAGGGGCCTTTTCACAGATTTTGGCATTTTTTAACTTATTATATGGAGAATTAGGAAGGTACCCAATTATTATAAAACAAAAACTAAAAGTACTTAAATACTGGATAAAAACAATAAACCCAAATAACAAATTACTAACAAGAAATATTTATCATATGTTAAAAGAGGATGCTGATGAAAATATCACATACGGAAATAAAAACTGGGCCTTTGAAATAAAATCTCTACTAGAAAATATTGGACTAGCACATATCTGGTGGAATCAAAACGAAGTTATACCAAATGATTATGACCTAAAAATTATATCAGATCGAATATATGATATCTTTAAACAGTTGTGGTACTCAAACATAAATAATTCAAATCGACTAGCCTCTTATAGCACCTATAAGAAAGATTTTGAATTCGAGACATATCTTTATAGCATAAACGTAACAAGATTTAGAATTGCCCTAACTCATTTTAGAATATCCGCGCACAATCTTGCGATTGAGAAAGGACGACATGAAAATATCGCAAAAGAAAATAGATTGTGCAAATATTGTAATATGGAGGTAATCGAAAGTGAATACCACTTCTTACTTGTATGTCCAGCTTATACCAC
Organism: Dreissena polymorpha; assembly: GCF_020536995.1. Classification (NCBI taxonomy): domain Eukaryota; kingdom Metazoa; phylum Mollusca; class Bivalvia; order Myida; family Dreissenidae; genus Dreissena; species Dreissena polymorpha. The sequence continues at coordinate 130,846,614 of NC_068357.1, read as the reverse complement.
AATCAGAAAACAATATTTGAAACCATATTACTGTCACTGGCCATCAATAAACAAGTTCCGGTCTCTTATGTCGTCAAAATCCACTAAAGTAATAAACAATTTATCGAAGTACATATATTATGCAACAAGATCACGAACTCTTATTACTCCGAATGTACCCTAATTAAAAAGCACACTAATGTCTCTTGCAGCATGTATTAGAAGATAGTTTAAAGTACGCTAAATCATAAAGTTATTATTTATAATAAAGCCGTCATTGATATGTGCAACTTACTTATATATTTTTCTTAAGATCATATTGCGTTTAACGCAAACATAGCTCTTATCGATATGTGTAATGAACTTTTTGTACCTCATTTTATATTTATACAGCAACATTTTGTCGCAATAGATATTGTCTATTTTGTTTGAAATTCTAAGTCACCTTCATGGATATACATGTTTGTTGTTATTGTACTATGTTCTATGTACTATGCAAATTTTGCTTGCACAGCACTTACATCTATGTTAAACCTTTTCAGATTGATGTTTGTAATATTTCATGTTCCTCTCACTTTTCACGCTATAATTCTATTGTTGGCTATAAGTATGCATTGTGCTATTTTATGCCAGAATAAATATATAAATATATGTTATAAGCAAAACAGTAATCCCTAGAGAGGACAAATTTTCTGCATGATTTGAACAAACCTCAAAGAGAACCTCATAACGATGTTACACACCAAATATTTTAGTCATGCCTCTTGTGTTTACTTTACATATATAAACACTATAACTCTCTCTGAATATAAAATGAAATGCAGCACATGTTTTTATAAGTCTGTAACTCACGGTTTTTTAAATAAAATATTCACATTTTATGTACTAGAACTTTCACTACACAAAGTTTGGATCAAGATCAATTCATGCGCAGTCTGATCAGGATCCAAAGTGTTCGCTTAACATCTTTAGAAGTACTGACTGAATGACAATTATGTTGAACAGTTTGGATCCTGATCAGACTGCTCTTTTGGAGCCAAAATGGGCGCAATCGCCCTAAGGTCCAATTTCCTTTTATGTGGCTCATTTTTTCTCATGATTGATACAAATTATCATGATATAAAGCAAGTCTGTTGTATATTAAATAGTATTTTTCAGTGTGCATGTTCCACCCATGGATGAAAGTTACAAAGTTGTTTGTTATTTAAAGCAATTAAACAATTTAAAAAGTTTTCCATTCTTTTTTATTTAAGTCAAATGAATGCTATTATTTGTTATAAACATACATATGATTAACACTCAACAAAAGTTTAACGATCACTATAATACACTACACACCTGGCGTGGTTAATGGTCTCTATTGAAGCAATACAGTATAATACATGCGAAAGGTGCTTTTACATATAAATATATATAAAAAATATGTTTACTATTATTATAAAAAGCTTCTACAACAGTGTAATAAGATATATAATTTTCGGCAAATTTCCCGTTACAGCGCCTAAGTCCTCCTTACAGCCCGGATTTGGCCCCTATGGACTTCCGCGTCTTCCCGGAAGTTAAACCACAGTTGCGCGGTATTCGCTTTGCAAGTAAACAGGAACTTACAGTTGCAGCAAAGCGAATCGTGTCGTCTTTTTACGCTGACTGGTATAGAGACACTTTTGGCAAGTGGATTTCCCGACACATAAAGTGCATTCGCGTTGGAGGTGATTATGTGGAAAAGATTTGACAGTTGTTAACTTCATAACGTCATTGACGTTGAACAGAAACGTTACACGTGCGTCGGTGTGCGCATTGTGCACATGTTTAAATCTCTGATATATATTTATTATCCCCCGCCAGAGGCGGAGGGATATTGTTTTGGCGTTGTCCGTCCGTCCGTCCGGCACTTTTGTGTCCGGAGCCATATCTTGGAAGTGCTTTGGCGGATTTCATTGAAACTTCGTATGAGTATATATATGCATAAGAGGATGATGCACACCAAATGGCATTGTACACCATCTGTTAAAAACATAGTTATGGCCCTTTGTATCTTGAAAAAATGCTTTTTACTAAAGGCACTTTTGTGTCCGGAGCCATATCTTGGAAGTGCTTTGGCGGATTTCTTTGAAACTTGGTATGAGTATATTAGCCCTGCCAGAGGCGGAGGGATATTGTTTTGGCGTTGTCCGGCTGTCCGTCCGGCTGTCCGTCCGTCCGTCACTTTTGTGTCCGGAGCCATATCTTGGAATTGCTTTGGCATATTTCATTGAAACTTCGTATGAGTATATATAAGCATAAGAGGATGATTCACGCCAAATGGCATTGTACACCATCTGTTAAAACCAGAGTTATGGCCCTTTGTATCTTGAAAAAATGCTTTTTACTATAGGCACTTTTGTGTCCGGAGCCATATCTTTTTTAACATAACAGATGTTGTGTTCACTCTGCAACACTCTGAAATTGAGTGTATATAAACATTGAATGTTTTTGTGGAAAACGCACGACTTGTTAATTCACCTAAATAAATTGTGAAGGCTTAAGAACCTTCCTTTGTCTTAGTTTTGTGTTATTGTCCTCCGTCCGTACTTCTATCATTATGTTCATCCGTCCAATTTGCACCCATCCTCAAACAAAGCATATGTTGCGGGGGATACCTTGGGCCTTTCAGGCCCTCTTGTTGTTTTATGTATTTCCATGATATTTGGAGAGTAGATTTGGAAAGGACGAAATATTCTTAACATGCTATTTGTTTGTCCATTTATGTTACCAAATGAAAGTTATAGCGAAAATCCACGAACTTCTGGAACACCCCTCGTAAGTTTAGATGCACATCGTACATGTATGGTATACATGCTGGCGAATTCGGCTGTACAGCCGTTTTCAATTTCAGAATTAAATATCTGGCTTATTTCGCATTTTTCGACACATGTTCTTCTTAACTTTTATTTTAATTTATAATGAAATATATATATAATAAGTTTTTTTACACAGTTTATATAAATTCATAAATATTTAACAAAATCGTATATACCCGCTTTAACATTGTTTTTTTAAACAACGTTTCACTCTTAAATAAATTTCTTTAACTTATTTAAAAAAAAAAAACATTCACCTTAAAATATTTTCTTTTCAACTTTTGTTTGAGTGTCTAAATAATTTTCTACAACTTTTTTTTAAAACTACATGTATACTTATAATCTTTTTTCGATGCAATCATTTGTTCTCGTGTACGCTCGATTTTACTTAGATTATATTCGTATTTGGCTCTTGTACATAGAGATTGTTTGGTTTTACATTCTTCGTTAAACCACTTTTGTTTATTTTTATCAGAATCTATAAACCCTTTACTTTCAAGTTTTATTATGCGCTTAAAATAATGTTCTCCTTTAAAATTTAAGAAGTTCGAAAATTCTCCCACTAGCAAATCCGGATCAGAATTTGAATCAATCTGTGATAATAACATTTGTTCCAGATTATGTACATCGCACGAAACATCACGAAGGAAGTCGCATTTTTTCTCGGATTTCCATTTAAAATAAACAATCGGATTAGTATTACTAGTTGAAACAGCTCTATTCGTGCGGAGAGCAAATGTCAGAGGCGCGTGATTCGAGAATTTTGTGAAATTGTTAATGGTAAAATCTGTAATATCCTTAAAATTGGTGCGCGCAGTTAAGGTTCATGTAGAGGCTTCATTTTGAAAAAAGTGGGACCCCTAGCATTGAACTCAAATTTGACTAAAGGAAGAGTGCCACATTGAAAATGTATACATACGTATATGCTTTAAAGGATGTTTTTCCTTCAAACTGCTACCAATTTTGTACATCAAGGTATCATACCATCCACAAAATCAATCAAAATACAAAGCGATTTTAACACAAAAACATACATTATTTTCAAAAATCTTAATCATGTTTATTCAACGTATTTCGGCGGAAAATTATATCACTAGTGAATAATATCGACATTGACGAGGGCAAGTTACGCTTAAAAAGTGAATAAAATTACAAATCTAGAAATATCAAAACTGGAACACATGTCATTTCATCAAGATGAATTTTTAAATTAATAAAATAGAAAGAAACATGCTAAAAACTCACTCATCGCCTAATTGACATTCCAAACGGTTGACAATGACAAATGCATTGGATTGTAATCTTTCCGTTGATGTTTGCAAACTGCACGATCAGACCTCATAAACACTATAAAAAAAAGCTATGTTAGAAGCATTTCACCAATTTTTACAATTGTTGTCGAATCACATGTACTTATATTATTGCGCATAAAATAGTACGCTTACAGACTGACAGAAAGATCGATACGTAACTCCGTTCAATTCATCACGGTATACTATTCTATTGATAATATATAATAATACATCGCTTTAACAATCTAAAAGTAGAAATAATTCTTTTAAACGGAGTTTTTAATAACGAAAGTGAAAACAACGGAAGTTGGATGGATATTCTGTGAGATGCACTTCGGCTCCAGAAAAACAATACAAATAAACTAAAAAAGACGTGCGGGGGACAATTTTCAGCTGGAAAATATTTGAAATAGGGTAAGTGATGATATCTCTACGTGGTCATTTCTGTTATTTAGTGCGATCTCTTGCTGATTAATGTTAATAGTTGTTTTACTAGTTGCGACCCAACTGTCAAAATAAGTATGTGTTTTCTCAGGTATGTGTATACACATACCCGGTTTTCTCACCACTGCACGTGGTTTCGACCGATTTGTTTTGCACGTTTTTCTACGGAGCACAGCGAGGGCCACGCTTTCAAAATGGGTAGAAGGAATCGAAATATAAAATCAATCGGTTTGCCAATTTCTTTATATTCCTTTACAATTTTATATGTCGTCTGCAATCTATTTCAATTAGAGATGGTGTAAAATTTGCAATTTGGTTGAGAGGTAAATAACAAAATTGTTAAGCCTTTGAAATAGAATTGTGACACTTATTATCCACGATACCTGGATTTTTAAAAAGTAGTAACGTTTTAGTTATTTTTAGAACTTTGTTTAGGACATTTATCCAAAAAAGGCAGTTGAATAAAAACTCATTTGTTGTTTTATGAAAATAATTTTCTGTGAAATGTTGCTAACTTGACCTTGTATATGTATATAGCTTTGTATTTATTCAACTTAAGGTAGTGCATATCTTTTCTAACTTAAGATTGAGATTTTGTAAATTAGTGTAAAAAAGTATTGGTTTTAAACCAAAATATGAATATAGCACACAAATATTGAATGTCAAAAATGTGTTTATGTTATTCTATCCGTCTTTAGCTTTAAAATGATATATAGTTTGACCATATTGTACCACATTGAATAAAGAAAAACCAAAGCGAAGTTTTAATGAATTTTATCCCTCCCATGAACCTAAATAAATATTCAACTAAGCTTTCACCATTATGTGTATAGCACGTTATTTTACCTATATTTTGATCGTTATATAAACGTCCGTTCACGATGCGAATATTAGTCGCTTTACATATATCTAACAGGTAGTCTCCAAATCGATTCGTAATTAGGTCACAGGTTGAGCGTGGGATTAGGGTTTCAGTAATTGGGTAAATATCAAAATCGGTATCGCTTATAAACCTATCATTTTCGATGTAATCGGCTTTATTTCCCGTTCGCGTGTTTGTGTTTCCAGTTAAAAATACCTTTCCTTTGGTTTGATAAAAATTTATATCAAATTCAATAGTTTGAAAAATATCATTAGTATACAAAGAATGAGCAGGGGAATTTAAACGTAGTTAGTCCTTCCACATTCCATGTGACACATTTAATGACATCCTCACTAACGTCCTATTCCTTGTACACTTGATTGTCAATATACAGTTTGTCAATTTTAAGATACGCCTCCTTTCCCTCGGATCGTGCCTTTTTCATGATGGGTATCAGCTTCCGTCGGACCTCCATAACTTCCCGTGGGTACTGCTCGGATATTGCAAATGGGGTACCTTTTAGTTGTTTTGACTCCTTGCACACCCTCTCCTAGTCGGGGTAATATGCGAATTTCGCAACAATGGGGCGTACTTTATTCGGCTGGTATCGGCCTAGTGTATGTGCCCAACTTTATCTCGGTTTGGGCGTTTTGCACGTTAAGCTTTTTCTCAATAAATTCCAGTTTTTTTATCACATTGTTCTTCTTTCTCCTCAGGTATCTGGAAAAATAACAGATTTTCCCGCATACTCCTGCTCTTGAGGTCAGTTATTTCGGCCTGTAATTTATGTTCTTGCAGGATCACTGAATCCTCGCGGCTTTGCAAGCTGCTCGTGGATTTTAGTGTTGAGTCAAATTCTCTCTGTTTTTTTTGTTAAGTTCTCTATCATGTTCCCACTGAAATCACACGATTTTTCCAACTCCTATTCTTCTATTTTGTCTATTCTTGAAACAATTCCCGATACTGTTTGATGAATTTGGTCTAGTTGTGATAGTTTTTTGTCTTTAGCCTTTCCGAAATTGATGATAAGATGCCCGAGCTTGGCGGCGGCGATGGCGGTGCCGAAGGTATAAACCCATGTCCATAATAATTTGGCGTTTTCATCATGTATGAGTATGATGTTTGCTCGTATTTTGTTTTGAACATGCTTGACCGTTATCCGGCGAATCTTTGGAGGGTTTGCGTTTTCTGGTCATAGGTATTAAAACGCATTGAATTGGAGATCAGGAATGGACTGCAGCGACAAATTTAATCGAAGAACACACTTCACCGAATACTTGATTTTTTCTGTGCAACACTTGCGAGTGCAATGGCTATAGATATTTAAGATATATTGTCCCATTGATGACGTCATTTAACTTCTGTAGTGCGGGATGTGGTGATTTAAAAAAGAAACGTTTTTGTGATTTATTACTGTAAACTTGAATAAAATATGTACGTTCTTGGTATAAAATTGTTTGTTTTGTTGAACCTGATCGATGTTGATAGAAACTGTTGACTTTATTGCAAATCCCACGTAACTCAAAAAATTGACTGATATAAGAACTTCCTGTTGACCGTGATATAAAAACATATATCAGGTAACGTTAAAGATCAGGCAGATATCAATGCGGTGGTATGATAAAAAAAAACATTGTGTAAAATAAATAATTCTGTGGGCGAAATTGAAACCTCGTTGTATACGTTTAAAGGGATCTTTTCACGTTTTGGTAAATTGACAAAAATGAACAAAGTTGTCTCAGATTCGCAAATTTTCGTTTTTGTTATGATATTTGTGAGGAAATAGTATTACTGAACATTTACCATGGTCTAATATAGCCATTATATGCATCTTTTGACGATTTTAAAACCTAAAAATTATAAAGCGTTGTAACGCGAAACGATTGGATAATTTGGAGAATTCTGTTGTTGTCGTTAAATTTTGTGACACTACGAAGATTGCTTATATAATGTAAAAAATACATCACCTATGTATACTCGGCAGAATAGCCGAGAGGGTTAAAGCGTTTATACTTCAAGGACCTTGGCAGAACTCCAGGGGTCACTGGTTCGAAACTTGCTCCAGGCAAAGGTTTTTCCTTTTTTTAATTTTATTCTTTAATTTTTTACTGCAGCTTTTACGATCAAATGTTTACATTTATCAATAGAAAGCATTTATGAATAACTTCTGAACATGCCAAAATCTGCGAAAAGGCCCCTTTAATTCAATTAAAGAGGCGGCTTAAAATGCATTTGCGCTTAGAAGAGGGTCTTTTAAACGAAGAAAACTGTGAAAGCGCATACTTCGTCCCTGAAAAAACCTGTGCGGACTACGACCCTATCCGTAGATGCACTAGACCCCGCTCTGCCACAGCACGGCGTATTTCTATACTTCTCTGTCTCAGTTGTGTAGATTCAGGTAGCACCATGTTATCATTGTCTCTCGTTCTATCTGTATCCCGGTCATTACTTATTAACTAAATGATGGCAACATTTTAGTTCAACAATACACATAGGCTTTTATTTAATTTAATAAGTTTTACTAGTTAATCATGAATCCATTACAGAATGTGAAACTTGCTATCTTAATGAAATTGCTTTTTGTGTTTCTTATGTTGTGTCTCCATTGTTGTCAGGCATAAATGAAATTGTGACAAATTTCTCAAAATGTTCGTTTTGCGATAAGTGCAGTGAAAACATTGTTAAATGTGGCATTGATCACTTAAAGTGACGCGCGATACTATTCGTGTTTGGTAATGAATATACTCTGCATGTAGTTCAATCACTGTTTTCAGATAACAATACGCGATATTTGGAGCGGTTTAGTGGATGCAGGCATGATCCACATTTTATTTTTGTTCCAGTAGACTCATTATTTTAGATTGTGGTCGTTGCTGCATTATTACCGACTCGTTTTCAATTGTAATAATAAGGGTCCTACGGCAATATGTACGGTGCCCTCCTGTGTGTACCAGTAACAGCTATGATAATTTGAGTCATAAACGCTCAATTATCTGCTGCCACAGTAGCTATGAATATAGAAAGAATGTAAAGATCATTAATTAAACCATTCATGCCTAGCGTCTAGAAAAAAGGCCTTGGAAACAGCATAGACCCAGATGAGACGCCGCATGATGTTGCCTCTCATCAGGGTCTGCGCTGTTTGCTTAAAGGAATTTCTGTAAGAGATATTCTAAATTTAGAAATAAATATACTAGACATCCCTAATTTTGGAAATAAATTGATCCAATTTAGAAGGATGGGAGAGTCCACTAGGCATAAATGGTTAAAGCGAGGACTCAAATAAGACCACGTTTAAATCACACACAAAATGCACCCATTTTAAAAAGTATCTTCTTAGCAGAACACGAACCAAAATAAAGTGCCTGTTGGACTAACGCCACATGTGTTTGGGCGGACACGAAAAATGAAACAAAAACCTACAGGCAATTAGAGAGCGTGCGTGTGCGTGAAGACCAGAAATAAAACACTCCACACTCGAGCTGGCCACTTGATGGTGATTTGTGTTAAACATAACACGCTCTTTAAAGACACTTCCGGTATAATTAAAGACCACGGCGCTAAACAATTTCCTTTGTTGTTTTAAATTACAAGTATACGAAAATTATAAACGTGACTTTTGTTTTTAATTGTTCGTGACTTTTGAAAAAAAACACTAAGTTTAATATAGAAATGTATGGGACTTTTGTTGCAGATTTGCTGTGTATATGGGAAAGATAATAACACTAATGGCATATATTACTGGTTCAAACGGGGTAAATTTAAAAGAAAATGTGATAACAATTTCAGTCATTAATATAATGTCTTTCCTTGTTGAAAACACGAAATGCGGACTTCGGGCAAGATATAAATAATTCATTTGTATACAGTCTTAACACGATGTTAACATTTTGTGTCCAACCATTTCGGCGATTTAAATCATTTAAAGCTGCTAACATAAACCTGAGAAATAACCGTATGGGTTTACAAGAAAAATTTTTTTTTGCGAAATTGAGACTTAAATGGTCACCCAGTGTTACACAAGCAATTGAGCATGCATGCACTGTTTCTATTTGTCCATGCACTACAAAGTAGTTTATTTATGTTGATAAAGAAACATAGTCTATCACGAATTCATAGCCAATAAAAGACTCAAAATTGCTTATTTGGTTGCCAACTGATACAGTATAGGATTTCAACTACTGTTAAAGTTCACCTGCCGCGGTTTTAAAAACCCGTAAAACACCTTTATTTATCGAATTTAGTGCATATCTAAACTATTTCGCACCTCACTTCATTTCAAATACGGTGTTATTAGCGAGAACGAATAGAACAAAGTCGCGATTTTTCACACATTCCGATGTTCTCGCCATTTTCATTCAAACCGGATGTGACGTCACAGGCACTCAATATCGACTCAATTTCGAGCCGGCATTATAAATGGCTTCGGATGTATTATATCTTGCAACTTTAGTTAAAAAATTGTTGAAAAATGGAAGATGATAGCGATTACGATGAGTTTTCCGTTCAACCGTATATGTATGAGCCAGAATTTAGTGACAGTCAATCAGATTTGTCTGATTCTGACTCGGACAGCGAGGAAAATTTTGCCGATGCCCAAGACGACCATCGTGTTGGGAATACGGATTGGTAAATATATAATTTTGTTACATGCAGGTGTCGGCAAAAAACAAAAAAATACTCGATTGTTATTCTGCAGTACAAGCTTGTTGAATATGACTAGGTTGTATGTTCTAATTATTATAAATTAGAACGGATACTAGAACCTGTTCTGATTAGGAAGGAATGTTTGTATTGCAAATCGACGTACTAAGTATTTCTTTTATTTTCAGGTGTGCATGTTCATGTTGCACACCATATCGCGATTATCTGTCCATGCAATATTGATAACAACAGAGGCTGCATTGGCATCGTTCATTATCTTTGGAATTGAAAATAAGTTTCGAAACTTAAGTGCATACAGTTTTGACAGAACCGTCTTTAAATACACAATATGGTGATTGGCCAGACCAGTGCATTATTTTGAACCGCTTCGTTCCCACTCACAGATGTATATTATCCGGTTATCGTAATTTTCAAATTCGGGTACAGGGTTTTTGTAGTTGTTGGTATTCGGTGAGCCATTTTGGCCATTATTACGCTCTGGTTTTTTTAGTTTTTGTCTATTTCTAACACTCGACAAGGGTAATAATGTATCTTTAAATTGTATACGTCGTTCTGAGGTTGCATTATAATTATCAATAGTTTCGTTCATCATTCGTTAATAAAATACGACTGTTACCAAATAACATGCTGCCTAATCAATACCCCTAACAAACTCATAAGAGTGCCTTTTTAACCACGTCCTGTGAAAACAGGTCTTCTAATATATTAGGCCAGAGTAGCTCCGAACAAGCTAGCGCAGACTGATCAGGAACTAACTTGCCCGCTATTAAGTCAAGCAAGGTTCCGTGGTCTCATTTTTCACGTTGTAGTTCCTTATAAGACTTCGCTTCGCTCTCCGTATATGGCATAAGCCCCATTTTCGCATGACGCGGGTCATTCGTTCACTGGCCAAGATTTAACTGGTATTGATCAGATATACGTGTGTTGATGCATGTACAATCTAAATACAGACGAATACTCAAGTTCATAAGATAATATGTTTGTTCATGTATATGAAGTCTAACTTGAAATTACAACTTGGTGATGTTTGTTTCATCATCATTTAACAGATGTTGAGCAAATACAAAGAACTTTGCATAAAATAAAAATAAAATATCATTACGAGTAAAACATAAAATACTCAATACATTCTGTTGTTACCCGCGACCGATCAATATAAAAATAAAAAATTAAAAGAAAGTTAACATGCAATAACTGTTGTTTTAAAGTCATGACGCTATTTTCTTTTGATTTGCTCTTTGACGTCAATATTCCATTGTATGTTTTCCGGTAAACATGAAGAAATGTAGTCAATGTATTGAAATAAACTTTTTTTAAGTCTGTTGAACTAGGAAAAGTGAAAACTTTTCTATGCCTTAATTATTTGATAATAAACGTTTAGGCCGTCGTTTTTAAAAAGTGTAAGGAGGTGGGTCATTTTGTATTTATTTATATTTATAATTGAAAAGGAAACCAATACAATTTGCTGACACTGGGATCAGAAATGGTTGCAAAACAATATTAAAAACAAAATTTCCCTTCGATGCAATATTAAATGCGTTACTGATAATTGAAATTCAGACCTTCCTTTTAAACCTCATTATGACATGTATTGCATGTTTATACTCTCAGAACCTTTCGCGGTTACAGAAATACCACATGTTACTGCGTGAAATGATGTAATTAGTGATACGGTAAATGGCTAATGTCACTTATACAATGGGATATACCGATGCTTTTTATGGAAATATTAACGAGATATTGGTTTCACATGTATATAAAACGAGCTAGCGTTTATAACTTGGAATTTCGGTAATTTAAATACGTTTTCCGACGTCGAGTGAGCGCAGCAATCCCTTATTCTATTGCATAGAAAGGTGCTATTACTAAAAGACGTAAAAATGAACATTGTCAATACTAGATATATCGATAAGTATACACATAAGTTTCAAGCAGCAAATCAGATGATTGTTTCATGAAATAATGTAACGTTACATATCGGCGATGTTGGTAATTCAACATATAAAAGCTGTGCATAGCAGGTTACATTGTCATTCCCAAAGTTACCCGCGTGTACTGGTGGAAGAAGGAATAAAAACACGTATACGACGGCATTAATAAAAGCTTCTTATGTAAATAGTAAAAAACAACAACATCGTTTTTAGTTTCTTCTGACACAAAATTATTATTTATAACGGGGAATTTATTGGGGTAACTTACGTAGAGCGGGTATCTCAACCCATATGTTTTTACTTTCAAGGTGGTATATAATTCGTATTAAACAATAGTAAATTCACATTTATCAATCTTAACAATTGAAAGTACTACACCATAAATAAGTTGGGTCATTTACTTAAACAAATTAATATCCTTCAGCGGGATGTTTAGGTAAGTCTACACAATGAAACTGTTACTCGCACTTGTTATGATCACGTTCCGGCTTTAGAAATTAAGAAATTCAACGACCACATCTAACAAACTTATCATTGTAAATACCAACTCTCCGAGTTACATAAATCTCATTTTACTGTCCGAGTTACATAAATCCAATTGACAGCTTTAAACTGATTTTCGCGAACGTTTTATTTTCGCAGGGACCTATACAAACATGGTTTGTATAGCTCCCTGATTTACGAAAATCAACGGAACTCGATGAAAAGGAATTTGAAACTCCGCATCCAGCTTAAGGTGGAAAATTTCGAACAGACCGAAAGCAACCGGTTCCAGATGTATGGCTCACCTATAAGTTGATCGATATTTAGGTTAAATTTCGGTTACGCAAGCGTTACATACATAGCTATTGTTTTATATAAACTAATGATATTTTGCATTTGCATAATAAATGTGACACAAAACCCTGCTACCAGTTTTATATCGGGTAAAAAAGTCTTTAAAAATCATCCGGAATATCGCGTAACCTATTGACAATTGACATGACGCCTTATCAGTGATCGCTCCGCCCAGGCAGGCAGAGAACCTGTTACCTTTAACGATATGCACCGCGATCTTTTAATTGGTAGGCTGGACCGACTTTAATTGTTAAGAACTTGTTAGCTTTGAATAAAGCCGCATACGGGTTTATTATATTGAACCGTCGAAATCCGTAATTGGTGAAAACAAATAAATTATTGTTTTCAGCTTGCATAAGGATGTATAAAATTGCATGCTAATTGTTTGTTTTAATTACGGGGAAAATATCAAATAATTCAGCCGCGAAAACTTTTTATTTGCAAAAAGTGATTTTTTCTTTGTTGACATAGTCGAAAATCACGTGATTATCAAGATGGCGACGTCCATGCCGAGGCAGGTATTTTTTGCCGTTTTATAACTTTTATTACTTGTACAACTGTATATTACTTTTGAAATTTCACTCAATTTCCAGCCATAATAGCAAGAAAGTTACTGGCGTTATTGTCATTATAATACGCGCTTTATCAGGGACCTATACAAGGTTTACTTTTATTTCTTAAAAGTTGACCCAGCATTTGTAAAAATATTGCAAGACATATACATTTCCAGAAAGGAAATTCATTTCTGCGTTGAATAAGACCGAGATCGTGAAAATCGCTGCAAAATTGATGAAGATATGGCTGTTCAAAGCGATGCACCCCGTTTTGGGCTGATTTTGAGTTGCATACCTTGTTATATATATATTTGATAGTGAAATATTTTTTTTCAGAAAAGTTAATTTTTAGTTATAATATGATTATTTATCATTCAAAATGATGTTTTCACTAATTAATAGCATAGCCACACGCTAACCACCTGTGACCTGAAGTGTGTCTAGTTCCAAAATAGACCCAGACCTTGTCATAAAATACCCGATTCTAGCTCGATACGTTCCGATGTCCAACATGATTATAGCATCGAAGTGTACAGTGCGACACTTTGTTTAATATACGGATTTTTCAAATCATGTTGCTGAGCTATTTTGGCATCAATTGAAGTTATTAAATTAAAATAATTTCTGCCTCAACACGAACCAATTGTACTCAATGATAATATTTCTTTGTGAATATCATAGTTCCTAAAAGTCATTTAATTGCCTCAATTTCTAATAAAGATTTTATTCTTTAACATATTTTGCTTTCCTTGTAATCTCGACATTGCTCTGCAAATTTTAGCCGAGACAGTTTCTCAGCGTGGCTACGACGCTGCTGATAGCAAGTAAATTCTCACACAAACCAAAATCAAGTGCCAGTTGGACTAACGCCTCATGTACTGGACGGACACTAAACATGAAAAAAAACCTACAGGCAATTAGAGAACGTGCGTGTGCGTGAAGACCAGAAATAAAACACCCCACACTCGCGCTGGCCACTTGATGGTGATTTGTGTTAAAACATCACACGCTCTTTAAATACACTTCCGGTGTAATTAAAGACCACGGCGCTAAACAATTTCCTTTGTAGTTTTAAATTACAAGTATATGAAAATTATAAACGTGACTGTTATTTTTAATTATTGGTGACTTGAAAAAACACTAGGTTTAATATAGAAATGTATGTGACTTTTGTTCCAGATTTTCTGTGTATGTGGGAGAGATAATAACACTTATGACATATATTACTGGTTCAAACTGGGTAAATTTAAAAGCAAATGTGATAACAATTTCACATTTATAAATATAATGGCTTTCCTTATTGAAAACAGGAAATGTGGACTTCGGGCAAGATATAAATAATTCATTTGAATACAGTCTTAACAAGATGTTAAACATTTTGTTTCCAACCATTTCGGCGCACGCGATTTATATCATTTAAAGCTGCTAACATAAACCGGAGAAATAAACGTATGGGTTAACACGAAAATAATTGTTTTTGCGAAATCGAGACTTAAATGGTCACCCAGTGTTGCTGACAAGCAATTGAGCATGCATGCACTGTTTCTATTTGGCCATGCACTATAAAATAGTTTATTTATGTAGATAAAGAAACATAGTCTATCACGAATTCATAGCCAATAAAAGACTCAAAATTGTTTATGTGGTTGCAAACTGATGAAGTATTTGATTTCAACTACTGTTAACTTGTACCTTTGATTATCTGTACATGCAATATTGTGCTCCGCTTAAGGTAGTGCACCCCTAATGCTTTCCTGCGATTTCTTTCAAGGTTGAAGAGCCTAAAATTAGGTGCCGAAGCCTAGTGGTTAAGGCGATAGACTAGAAATCATTTGGGATATTCCCGCGCAGGTTCGAATCCTGCCGACGACGTATACTTTTTGCGACGCGTTTTATTTCTTTTCTAACGTTATTTGATTTAATATGGCATATAAACTATGTTTATTGTTGAATATGTTGCAATTTTAATGCACATTCTTCAATTTTTAAAATTAAAACAACGTTATGGCTAAATTGGGTGATTTACTGCTGAAAATACGAACCATGTATGTTGCATTTTTATTTTTATTTCAAAAAGTAAACGGTAAATCTGTCTCTATTTCTTGGTATTTTAGCTGTATATAGTGTATCAATAAAACGAAGTTCAAAATTTTACTTAAATGATACTGTTTTGAATTTTATGACACTTTGTTTTTAACCAACCCAATTTCTACTTGTCTGAAACCACTTACATTTCATGGCGCTCTTCCATAGATAACAAGTTGGTTTTTTGTAATGTCTGTAAAAGAATTTTTTTCATCTTGTTTAAACTTTATACACCTTTACTGCATCTGTAAACACCAATTGCATGCCTATATTTGGAAAACTGGACGAATTATGGAACTTTCATATACCCCAGGGGTGCACATAAACTGGACAAAAGCCGAGTGTGGGGTGGTTTTGACAAACTCATTATATTTTTTTAAGCATGAAAAGACTACCTAAAAATGTGCATGAAGTTCAGTGAAATGATGCTGATCAAGAAAATAATAGATTAGATTATATTTGGATAGGTGCCTATTACGGGTGCGCTACCTTAAGGCGCAAATCTTATACCAGGTATAACATTGCGAAAATGTGTCGAATCTTTTCGCTTTTTTATCAAATCATAAAAAATAGCTGTTGTTTGAAAAGAATACAATTATTAACCAATCGACATCTCGCCTAGAAAACGTTAACGTGTAGATAACGCGATATTCCGAGTGTTTGTTACGAACGTTTTTAGTCACTATAATATGGGTAAAAGGATATAGATTAACATTCATTTATTATGCAAATGAAAATTACACTTTAAGTTCTTAAACAATATATACTTTCTATAACCGGTATTTGGTAAGTTAAACCATGCTCTATGAACCTTTCGCGGGTACAGAAATCCCACATTGTCTCACTATGTAAAATTAGTAATGCGGTAAATGTCACTTATACAATCTTAGTTACACATGTTATTTATTAACATAATATTGGTTTCACGTGTATCTGACAGGTACTAGCGTTTATAACTTGGAAGTTCGTTAACCCATTTAAGCCTAGCGACTACAAAAAAGGCCTTGGCAAACAGCGTAAACCTAGATGAGACGCCGCATAATGCGGCGTCTCATCTGGGTCTGCGCTGTTTGCTTAAAGGAATTTCTGTAAGAAATATTCTAAATATAGAAATAAATATACTAGACATCCCTAATTTTGGAAATAAATTGATCCAATTTAGAAGGATGGGAGAGTCCACTAGGCATAAATGGGTTAATTAGAACACGCTTGCCGATGTCGAGTGGGCAAAGCAATCCCTTATTCTATTGCATAGTGAACATTGTCAATACTACATGTATCAATCAGTATAAACAAAAGTTTAAAGAAGCAAAGCAGTTGATAGTTTTATGAAGCAAATAAACGTTACATAACGGCGGTTTTGGAAATTCAATATATTGAAGACACTCGTGCAGGTTACACCGACATTCCCAAGGTTAAACACATGTACTGGCGGATTTAAGGCTATACACACTTCTACGATGGTATTTATCGATGCTTCTTGGGGAAATAGTAAAACAAAATAATTATTAGTTTCATCTGACACAAAATTATTATTTATAACGGGGAACTTTGGTAACTTACGTAGAGCGGGTAACTTAATCCATATGTTTTACCTTACAGGTGGTATAATTTAAATGTATCATAACTTCATAAGTAAAACAACATTTATCAATCTTAACAATTGAAAGTGCTACACAATAAATAAGTTGGGCCATTTTCTTAGATAAATTAATATACTATAGCGTTTTTTTTTCGGTAATTCTACACAATGAAGTTGACACTCGCACTTGTCAATATCACGTTTCGGCCCTAGAAACATATACATTAAACGACTACAACTATCATTCTAAATACCGACTGTCTGGGTTACATAAGCGCATTTGACTATCTTGAGCTACATAAACCAGCTTTAAATCGGTTTCGCGAATGTTTTATTTACGAAAATCAACGAGACTCAGTGAAAAAAGAATTTGATACTTCGCATCCAGCTTGAGGTTGAAAATTTCGGACAAACAGGAAGCAACCGGCTCCTAGATGTATCGCTCACCTATAGGTTGATCGATATTTAGATAATAGTTAGTTTGACAAGTGGCAAGATGTCACATTTGCCAATAGATTTAATCGTTAAGACCAACCGAAACCTGTTAATTATCTATGAAATACGCATAATTTGACAAGAACATCCGATATGCACAATAGAACACTTAAATAAAACGTATATTATATTGTATTTAGTACAACCAGCATAGAAGTAGTTGTATATTTTATGAACGTGGCAAATAGTACATGGACAATGATTGGTATTTATAGAAATAATACGATCAATATATACACACACGTATCTGCAAAACATAGTTCTACCAAGTCATATAAATGACTAACGAGTCAATAAATTGACATGGTAGGGTGTAGTGATATATGAAATCGTTATCCGGCCATATTGCACCCGTGCAATTGACGACACCCTGTGTTTTTTTCCCGGACACTCGGCAACTTGTCAATGTGTCGACCAGGACAACTATCACCCGATTAAAATGTAAACCCGTACAATTGGCACCCGATTGCAGGCGATTGATATAGTCCTTGTTGGACTAATTAGTCTTTTGCACATTGGTTTGGTAAAAGAGATGATTAATAAATCCCGTGAACAAACTGTTTTTTAAAACTAATTTGAGTGTGGATTAATTAACGAAATATGCTAATTGTTTAATAACACCTGTAAACTATTCAAAGACATCAAAGACAATTAAAGCATTCCTTGACTTATGATAACCTTCGTAAACAACTTATTGCAAATGAAAACAAGTATGAATAGAAAAACGAAACTGGAATAATTTCATACGAAAAAATACTATGCATCACGACACGTAAGGGTGTGTGAATGTTGTGTTACGACAACTACATGTATACTCAGCAAGTCTTCGAAGGACAGCATACGTTGGACATGCACACAAAGACGAGCCTTTCCCTGCAAGAGTGCGTTGTCTTCAGACCTGAATCTGAGTAAACTCTACAGCAGCAAGAGCACTACCAGGAGTTCCTCACCGCCATCCTGGAAGCATGTCTACGTGAATAAGTGAGACCGTTTCCTCACCGCCATCCTGGAAGCATGTCTACGTGAATACGTGAGACCGTTTCCTCACCGCCATCCTGGAAGCATGTCTACGTGAATACGTGAGACCGTTTCCTCACCGCCATCCTGGAAGCATGTCTACGTGAATACGTGAGACCGTTTCCTCACCGCCATCCTGGAAGCATGTCTACGTGAATACGTGAGACCGTTTCCTCACCGCCATCCTGGAAGCATGTCTACGTGAATACGTGAGACCGTTTCCTCGCCGCCATCCTGGAAGCATGTCTACGTGAATACGTGAGACCGTTTCCTCACCGCCATCCTGGAAGCATATCTACGTGAATACGTGAGACCGTTTCCTCACCGCCATCCTGGAAGCATATCTACGTGAATACGTGAGACCGTTTCCTCACCGCCATCCTGGAAGCATGTCTACGTGAATACGTGAGACCGTTTCCTCACCAACATCCTGGAAGCATGTCTACGTGAATACATGAGACCGTTTCCTCACCGCCATTCTGGAAGCATGTCTACGTGAATACGTGAGACCGTTTCCTCACCAACATCCTGGAAGCATGTCTACGTGAATACGTGAGACCGTTTCCTCACCGCCATCCTGGATACATGTCTACGTGAATACGTGAGACCGTTTCCTCACCGCCATCCTGGAAGCATGTCTACTAAATACGTGAGACCGTTTCCTCACCGCCATCCTGAAAGCATGTGTACATGAATACGTGAGACTGTTTCCTGACCGCCATCCTGGAAGCATGTCTACGTGAATACGTGAGACGGTTTCCTCCCCACCATCCTGGAATCATGTCTACGTGAATACGTGCGACCGTTTCCTCACCGCCATCCTCGAAGCATGTCTACGTGAATACGTGAGACCGTTTTCTCACCGCCATCCTGGAAGCATGTCTACGTGAATATGTGAGACCGTTTCCTCACCGCCATCCTGGAAGCATGTCTACATGAATACGTGAGACCGTTTCCTCACCGCCATCCTGGAAGCATGTTAACGTGAATACGTGAGACCGTTTCCTCACCGCCATCATGAAAGCATTTCTACGTGAATACGTAAGACCGTTTCCTCACCGCCATCCTGGAAGCATGTCTACGTGAATAAGTGAGACCGTTTCCTCACCGCCATCCTGGAAGCATGTCTTCGTGAATACGTGAGACCGTTTCCTCACCGCCATCCTGGAAGCATGTCTACGTGAATACGTGAGACCGTTTCCTCACCGCCATCCTGGAAGCATGTCTACGTGAATACGTGAGACCGTTTCCTAACCGCCATCCTGGAAGCATGTCTACGTGAATACGTGAGACCGTTTCCTCACCGCCATCCTGGAAGCATGTCGACGTGAATACGTGAGACCGTTTCCTCATTGCCATCCTGGAAGCATGTCTACGTTAATACGTGAGACCGTTTCCTCACCGCCATCCTGGAAGCATGTCTACGTGAATACGTGAGACTGTTGACGTCATCTGTATTTATTGATTTCGAGACCGCGATCCACAATGCTGCACTCTCGGTCATTAGCCAGAACATAACAATCCAGGTATAACATGTATTTCCTTATGTTTTGGCTTATCATTTTGTTTCGAAATATAGAAATTGTCAAACGTTTATGTATAATTTCGGGACATATTAAAAAAAATGAAAGCTTCACTAAAGGTAGGGTGTCTTTAATCTATAATATAATAACATTTAGAATCAGGATATACGTTGTTGTTATATGGACGGTCTGCGATTAAACAGATTTGTTATTGCTAACATTCTATATTATAGGGATGTTTCTACCACCAAACCCAATCGACATGGAGACGAATACAGAGCGAGGGATTACAGGCTCTTTACCGCCAGGACGAAAAGGTTCGACGTACCCTAGGACGCTCGCCCCTGTGGCCATAACGCCCGTCGTCGAATACTTTACTAATTTGACGCCTTTTATGTGACCAGGACTTACGGCAAGGTGATCTCGGGTGTGTATGTGTGGGGGGGGGATGCGATACGTAGCCGTTCCACCACGATTCCGGGCATCTGTATGGGATGATAAGACGGCAACTATTAACGGAGACGCTAGGACCAACCACGTTTGTGAATATTGAAACTGCTGCTTTCGAGTGCTTCCAGAAAGACAACGCCGTGATAAAGGCAGATGTCCACAGGCACCGATCTGGACACTCCGTTTACCAGGAACCGCAAGAAGGCCACCATCGCTCACAACAGAGGAACTATAAAACAAATAGCTTGTTTTAACGGAATTCCTGGCATCCATATGGGAAGTGTGATCATTCCTGGCATCCATATGGGAAGTGTGATCATTCCTGGCATCCATATGGGAAGTGTGATCATTCCTGGCATCCATATGGGAAGTGTGATCATTCCTGGCATCCATATGGGAAGTGTGATCATTCCTGGCATCCATATGGGAAGTGTGATCATTCCTGGCATCCATATGGGAAGTGTGATCATTCCTGGCATCAATATGGGAAGTGTGATCATTCCTTCCATCCATATGGGAAGTGTGATCATTCCTGGCATCCATATGGGAAGTATGATCATTCCTGGCATCCATATGGGAAGTGTGATCATTCCTGGCATCCATATGGGAAGTGTGATCATTTAGCTTTCGAGTCTGCTGCTGACAATTTTAGGCGATTTTCTTGTTTAAGCATGGTATTGAAAAAACTAATGTTATGATTTGTTTTAAGGAATGTATGAAATGTTGTACGTTTAATTTTGGCTTCACATTACAATAATAAATTTGATAGATTCGTAGATTCAAGTGCTTTATTTGTAAAAAAACAACTATTGATAAGTAATTTCTAAAAAAAACATGCAAACGATGGAAATTATATTTCTGCGTTGACTACATACGTCTTTAAATTTCGATGATACATGTACTATTTTACAACAAATAATGTACAGGGCGGAAATAACAACCAATTAAATCATAATAGTGCTGGAAAGTGTAAGGATAACGATATTAAAAAGAGTGACATTGTTTTAATTATGAACATGTATAGTTATAGCATATATTCACACATTTCATCTCACCTTGACTAAAATGCGAGTAGGTCATTTGCATCATCACAATAAAGGTGGTATGAATTTTAAACGACGACAATTTCACAAAAAAAAATCTGCAAATTAATCGTAGAAGGATTCCAATAAATATATAATATATATATATATATATATATATATATATATATATATATATATATATATATATATATACAAAATATATATACATATAATATATTATTATATTATATATTATAAATGGTGCATTGAATCATTCATTAGGTAAAGCTCCGTACAGAGCAGAGTACATGACAATATTTAAATCTTAATTTAATTTTATTCAACGTGGAACTTTTTTCTTTTCGATTAAATGACAACATTCACGAGTTTATAAATACATCTGAAACAAATCCTTCACATAAACTGTCGATGAATGTATTTACTAATGATGAATACCTAGCGTTTTATATCATAAATTTATCTTGTTTGTGTTAAACGTAAATATTGTTTAACCCCGTTGGGCTCAAACGTTATAACTTATTAAAATGCAAACGTTATAACTTATTAAAATGATGTCGATTTGTGCATTGCCGTATATTATTATATTTATAAGCAATTGCGGAGTTTTTAATTAACCGGTACCAGCCAATTACGTTACATGTAGAGCAATTTAAATTAGTTGATATCATATTATAATGTTATTAAACACTTTTTTTACTTTCATTAAACTGGCTAATATCTAAATAGTAAATAGTTTTTGATAATCTATTTGGACAAAGAGGTTTTTAATTTATCTATATGTTACATAACTAATAAAAACAATAATTACATCTTTTGGAATTAAATTACTCCACGAAATGTTTGCTCGTTGCATCTACCAAGGAAGACATGGTATCTTAATTGCGTAATGCTAATTGGTATGCATATATTGGATTGACATCTGCCAGTCGTGGAGTTGACACCATGATGTTAGTTAGGCTCGATTGGTCATTGTCGGCTCCGGTACTTCTTACATGTACCCCGGGTACTCTTAAGTATACTTACATGTACCCCGGGTACGGTAAATATACTTAATCGTACCTGGTTGATATTAGACTCTACCCGAGTTGTATTTCCGCAAAAAATCCGATGTCGTAAAACGCGCTACCGATTATCTTAAACAAACTTCTCTTTAAATAAAAACTGCATCAACATGCTTTTTGAATATGAGTTTCGATAATATAGAGGCCATTTTACAGAAAATTGACATAAATGTGAATATTATTTAATTTAAAAAAATAGCCGACAACGACCGATTTAGCGTCAAATTTCACGGGTACGTTTAAGTATATTTACCGTACCCGGGGTACATGTAAGTATACTTAAGAGTACCCGGGGAACATGTAAGTAGTACCCGAGCAGACAATGACCAATCGAGCGTTAGTTAGGAGCGTAAGGCTCGATTGGTCATTGTCGTCTCGGGTACTACTTACATGTACCCCGGGTACTCTTAAGTATACTTACATGTAACCGGGGTACGGTAAATATACTAAAACGTACCCGGGAAATTTAAAGCTTAATCGTTCGTTGTCAGCTTTTTTTTAATTAAATATATTCACATTTATGTCAATTTTCTGTAAAATGGCCTCTATATTATCGAAACTCATACTCACAAAGCATGTTGAGGCAGTTTTTTTTTTAAATATAAGTTTGTTTAAGATAATCGGTAGCGCGTTTAACGACATAGGATTTTAGGCGGGAATACAACTCGGGTACAGTCTAATATCGACCGGGTTCTATTAAGTATATTTACCGTAACCGGGGTACATGTAAGTATACTTAAGAGTACCCGGGGTACACGTAAGTTATACCCGAGCCGACAATGACCAATGGAGCGTAAGTAACCGTCTGGTGTAATAAACGTATTATCATAACTAGATGATTAGTTGTTGCATAATGGAGCAATAAAACACTGGCTTTAACTGCCACATACCGTGTCAAACTTAGTGAAATCAATTAATAAAAAAATACGTTATATAAATATATTCTATGTGTAAGAATGTAAGTGCTTTTGTAAGACGAATGTAAGTTCCAAGAAATTATATATCGCGTGAATGAATCGATATGATTTCCTTTTTTATCCGTTCTTGCCATTGTATAAACTTCAATAATTTCTTAAACAAGTTTTACATCTGTGTCTATCTCTTAAATAAAAGTCGCGAAGATAAGTCAACTTGATAGATTTTTCTGGTAACCACATGAAACCCTTAATGTGTAATATCCGGACATTCGTTACCACGGACAATCGTCCATAAGCTAACTTTGACAAAGCGGACATTTGTTCCTATGTTGCTTTTACAATTTTACAATCCGGACACTCGTTCCTACGTTATTTTGAGAACACAGACAATCGTTCCTACATTATTTCGTTATTTTCACTGCCAGAACATTCTTTCCCACATAGTTTTTGAAATGCCGCACATTGGTTAATACATTTAAATGCAAACACTAACGACATAGTCATCGCCGATCAATGGCTAACACATATAATTAGCCGACAATTAAAATAGTGTATCTTGTAAACACAAAGACCTATCAATATACAAAGATAAGCGTTATCGGGTTATCGCGGATTTTGTATATTGTTAGGTCTTTGGTTAACAGTTATCCGATTCAAAATGAGCCGACAGACGTGATTTAAACCACGGACGTAGATAACTTATCATCTACGTCTCTGATTTAACGAATAATTTGATAATTAACTAACTGTCTGTTGGTCACTTATTTTACAATATATGTAATATATTTGTAATTGTTATTTTTATTTGTAGAATAAATGGTGCACAAATAAATATAATAAGATTTATATAATAACAATAAATATAAAATAATGAACCAAATTAACGATGACATTTGTTGTTCTTAAAGGGGCCTTTTCACAGATTTTGGCATGTTTTGAAGTTTGTCATTAAATGCTATTGATAAATAAAAACATTAAATTTTAAAAGCTCCAGTAAAATATCAAAAATAAAATTTAAAAAAGGAAAATAGTAGCCCTCAGCAGGGCTCGAACCAGTGACCCCCGGAATCCTGAAGTAAAAACGCAATAGCCAACTGAGCTATTCTGTCAAGCATACATAGTCTGAGTCTTTTATACCTTATATAAGCAATCTTCGTAGTTTCACAAATTTAAACGACAACAACAGAACTCTCCAAATTATTCAATCGTTTCGCATTGCAACGCTTTATAATTTTTAGGTTTTTAAATTGTCAAAAGATGCATATAATGGCTATATTAGAAAATGGCAAATGTTCAGTAATACTATTTCCTCATAAATATCATAACTAAACCGAAAATTTGCGAATCTGAAACAACTTTTTCAATTTTGTCAATTTACTAAACCGTGAAAAGACCCCTTTAATCTTGTTTATACAACAATAGACATATCTTATATCATCATAATAAAAGAGCTTGATCACAATAAGTTATAAAAACAGCAAAGCTTTGCATTTCAAACTGACTACAATTGCCATGCGCCAGTCCAATCAGCGGTCCATTTCACAGGAAACTAGGTCATGTGCAAACTGTTACTTATTACATAAAGACCAGTTATTGGCATTTAAGCTTAAACAATTGTAAGTTACCGTCTGGTGTAATAAACGTATTATCATAACTAGATGATTAGTTGTTGCATAATGGAGCAATAAAACACTGGCTTTAACTGCCACATACCGTGTCAAACTTAGTGAAATCAATTAATAAAAAAATACGTTATATTAATATATTCAATGTGTAAGAATGTAAGTGCTTTTGTCAGACGAATATAAGTTCCAAGAAGTTATATATCGCGTGAATGAATCGATATGATTTCTTTTTTTATCCGTTTTTGCCATTGTATAAACTTCAATAATTTCTTAAACAAGTTTTACATCTGAGTCTATCTTTTAAATAAAAGTCGCGAAGATAAGTCAACTTGAAAGATTTTTCTGGTAACCACATGAAACCCTTAATGTGTAATATCCGGACATTCGTTACCACGGGCAATCGTCCATACGCTAACTTTGACAAAGCGGACATTTATTCCTATGTTGTTTTTACAATCCGGACAATCGTTCCTACGTTATTTTGAGAACACAGACAATCGTTCCTACATTATTTCGTTATTTTCACTGCCAGAACATTCTTTCCCACATAGTTTTTGAAATGCCGCACATTGGTTAATACATTTAAATGCAAACACTAATGACATAGTCATCGCCGATCAATGGTTAACACATATAATTAGCCGACAATTAAAATAGTGTATCTTGTAAACACAAAGACCTATCAATATACAAAGATAAGCGTTATCGGGTTTTCGCGGATTTTGTATATTGTTAGGTCTTTGGTTAACAGTTATCCGATTCAAAATGAGCCGACAGACGTGATTTTAACCAGGGACGTAGATAACTTATTATCTACGTCTCTGTTTTAACGAATAATTTGATAATTAACTAACTGTCTGTTGGTCACTTATTTTACAATATATGTAATATATTTTTAATTGTTATTTTTATTTGTAGAATAAATGGTGCACAAATAAATATAATAAGATTTATATAATAACAATAAATATAAAATAATGAACCAAATTAACGATGACATTTGTTGTTCTTAAAGGGGCTTTTTCACAGATGTTGGCATGTTTTGAAGTTTGTCATTAAATGCTATTGATAAATGAAAACATTAAATTTTAAAAGCTCCAGTAAAATATCAAAAATAAAATTAAAAAAAAAGAAAAAAGTAGCCCACAGCAGGGCTCGAACCAGTGACCCCCGGAATCCTGAAGTAAAAACGCAATAGCCAACTGAGCTATTCTGTCAAGCATACATAGTCTGAGTATTTTATACTTTATATAAGCAATCTTCGTAGTTTCACAAATTTAAACGACAACAACAGAACTCTCCAAATTATTCAATCGTTTCGCATTGCAACGCTTTATAATTTTTAGGTTTTTAAATCGTTAAAAGATGCATATAATGGCTATATTAGACAATGGCAAATGTTCAGTAATACTATTTCCTCATAAATATCATAACTAAACCGAAAATTTGCGAATCTGAAACAACTTTTTCAATTTTGTCAATTTACCAAACCGTGAAAAGACCCCTTTAATCTTGTTTATACAACAAAAGACATATCTTATATCATCATAATAAAAGGGCTTGATCACAATAAGTTATAAAAACAGCAAAGCTTTGCATTTCAAACTGACTACAATTGCCATGCGCCAGTCCAATCAGCGGTCCATTTCACAGGAAACTAGGTCATGTGCAAACTGTTACTTATTACATAAAGACCTGTTATTGGCATTTAAGCTTAAACAATTGTAAGTTACCGTCTGGTGTAATAAACGTATTATCATAACTAGATGATTAGTTGTTGCATAATGGAGCAATAAAACACTGGCTTTAACTGCCACATACCGTGTCAAACTTAGTGAAATCAATTAATAAAAAAATACGTTATATAAATATATTCAATGTGTAAGAATGTAAGTGCTTTTGTCAGACGAATATAAGTTCCAAGAAGTTATATATCGCGTGAATGAATCGATATGATTTCTTTTTGTATCCGTTCTTGCCATTGTATAAACTTCAATAATTTCTTAAACAAGTTTTACATCTGAGACTATCTCTTAAATAAAAGTCGCGAAGATAAGTCAACTTGATAGATTTTTTTGGTAACCACATGAAATCCTTAATGTGTAATATCCGGACATTCGTTACCACGGACAATCGTCCATACGCTAACTTTGACAAAGCGGACATTTGTTCCTATGTTGTTTTTACAATCCGGACACTCGTTCCTACGTTATTTTGAGAACACAGACAATCGTTCCTACATTATTTCGTTATTTTCACTGCCAGAACATTCTTTCCCACATAGTTTTTGAAATGCCGCACATTGGTTAATACATTTAAATGCAAACACTAATGACATAGTAATCGCCGATCAATGGTTAACACATATAATTAGCCGACAATTTAAATAGTGTATCTTGTAAACACAAAGACCTATCAATATACAAAGATAAGCGTTATCGGGTTATCGCGGATTTTGTGTATTGTTAGGTCTTTGGTTAACAGTTATCCGATTCAAAATGAGCCGACAGACGTGATTTTAACCAGGGACGTAGATAACTTATTATCTACGTCTCTGTTTTAACGAATAATTTGATAATTAACTAACTGTCTGTTGGTCACTTATATTACAATATATGTAATATATTTTTAATTGTTATTATTATTTGTAGAATAAATGGTGCACAAATAAATATAATAAGATTTATATAATAACAATAAATATAAAATAATGAACCAAATTAACGATGACATTTGTTGTTCTTAAAGGGGCCTTTTCACAGATTTTGGCATGTTTTGAAGTTTGTCATTAAATGCTATTGATAAATGAAAACATTAAATTTTAAAAGCTCCAGTAAAATATCAAAAATTAAATTTAAAAAAGGACAATAGTAGCCCACAGCAGGGCTCGAATCAGTGACCCCCGGAATCCTGAAGTAAAAACGCGATAGCCAACTGAGCTATTCTGTCAAGCATACATAGTCTGAGTATTTTATACTTTATATAAGCAATCTTCGTAGATTCACAAATTTAAACGACAACAACAGAACTCTCCAAATTATTCAATCGTTTCGCATTGCAACGCTTTATAATTTTTAGGTTTTTAAATCGTTAAAAGATGCATATAATGGCTATATTAGACAATGGCAAATGTTCAGTAATACTATTTCCTCATAAATATCATAACTAAACCGAAAATTTGCGAATCTGAAACAACTTTTTCAATTTTGTCAATTTACCAAACCGTGAAAAGACCCCTTTAATCTTGTTTATACAACAATAGACATATCTTATATCATCATAATAAAAGGGCTTGATCACAATAACTTATAAAAACAGAAAAGCTTTGCATTTCAAACTGACTACAATTACCATGCGCCAGTCCAATCAGCGGTCCATTTCAGAGGAAACTAGGTCATGTGCAAACTGTTACTTATTACTCACACAGCTCAACAGAGTGATTGGTCTATAGTAAAAAGGATCGTTTTCAGAACCTTTATTTTTAAAAATTGGATTTATAAGCCCTATGGTACAATACCAGATTTAAATACTAAGTTAAATAATTTTACATATACATCTTTCATAATTGGAAATGATGCTTTAATGGGCTCATTCAAAATATTATCAATGCCGCATGCTTTGTTAATTTTTTATAATGCGCTTCAGATTTCTTTGTCTTGTATACATATTTGGCACGGTGAAAATTTGTCCGGGCTTCTTTACAATTTCGTTCGTACGATTTGGGCTCGTTGCTATACTTTGCTTTATTTACATGTTTATGAGTGCCGAAGCTGCTTTTACAACTGTTTTGATAAACAGAATCAATTTTGGAGACTATTTGGTCCATGTCATTAATTGAATAGGTATCCGCGTTTTCAAAAGCTTCGAGATCCAGGATTATGTCATTGACATTTAAAGTACTTATATTTTCTACAAATGCATTACATTTATCATGATCCCACAATTTCACGTTTTCATTGATATTACTATTATTATTATTATTATTATTAGTATTATTATTATTATTATTATTATTATTATTATTATTATTATTATTATTATTATTATTATTATTATTATTATTATTATTATTATTATTATTATTATTATTATTATTATTATCATTATTGCTAATAGCATTATTAACATCACCGACATTTGCATCAGCAACAATACAATTCTCACAAACATCAACATTTTCACAGACATTTAAACATATACATGTATTGTTAACAGTGACAATATCCCTGTAATGATAATTTGGAAATTCGAACACCATAGAAACGGGGTTGTGCACATCTGAAAGTAATGGGCAAAAATCTAAAACTTCTATATTGATTAAATGCTTAACTAACGTAGGAGAGCCGACAAAATAGTCTATGCTGCTTGAATTTTTACAAGTGAATTTACCCATAAAGTCACCTTTTGTTCTACCATTTAATATGAACAGTCGGTTTCGTTGTAAGAAATTTATTAACTTGTAGCCAAAACCATTTACCGTTTTATCTTGGTTATTTCGAGTAATAGTCATACTTGATTCTAAAAATAGTTTCTCATCGCATATTAAATCATTGTACATGTCATCTAAGTGTAATTCGCAAAAAATATCATGATCAGGTTTAACATAATCTGCTAGATGTTTTGTACGACAATTCCAATCACCAAACATGCATATAAAACTGTATTGTATTTATCTCTAAAATTATCAATTTCTATCTGGATATCAGAAAACGGATCATCGTTTACATACACAGAGTTTTCAGGCGGTACATATACAACACCGCACAGTATATTCTCGTTTTTAGTATAATGTTTAGAGATTTTAAATCACGATACAAATTTACTGCTTGACTGAATAATTGTGACATGTTTACAGATTGTGTTTTTAACAGCGAGACATGTCCCGCCTGATTTACGTACAGAGAATTCTTTTCTGTTTTTAAAATGCATTTTAAATCCATATAATTCTAAATCATCATAATCGTCAGTTTTTGTTTCCTGTAAACCATTAAGATCGTAATTGCAAAGAAATGAACAAAACTCTAGACAAAGCTGTTTCGATCTAAGTCCGCAAACGTTCTACGAGAGCAATTTTAATCCTCTCACACCGGGTCACTGTTAATCGTGTATATAAGGCTTTCAGCTATCAACTGCTGCGGTTCCTTGCGTGGTATTCAGAGAAAATATCTGAAAAGAAGTCGACAATAATGTTGGCTCTTACTGTGGCTGTGTTGCTGGGATTTACTGAGGCGGCTGATTGTAAGTTCGATTTAGTAGTTGTTTGTGTGGTTTAGTGTATGATATACCTTTAAATAATAATAAAAAAATCTAAAATTTTCATACAGTCAAATAGAAACTAGCGGACCGCTAAATAATTGCTGCCCGATGAACTTATTAACGAGACTTCTTTAACTTAAACTCTAGTATGAATAGAAACAGCATTTATTATTATTTAATTTAAACATGCACTAAATTTTATTAATTTAGCGTTGCTAACTTTTGAGATTCAAATCTAGACGGCAGTTTCTAAACGTATTCTCCTTTGTATCTGGTCTGGATTGTTCGCGTTTTTTAATAGAATACACGGGTCACGGAATACATGGAATATATTATGGCACAAAAAAACACGAGCATTTTGTATCGCGTTAAATTTGTGTTACCAGACGACATCTAGCGTTAATTTTTTTTGGCTATTGCTATAAGAAACATTGTTTTTCTTTATGTGTTTTTTTTCGAAACATTGTACGAACTATTCGTTGATTGTAAGTGTTTATGGGCTTGTTAATGTGACTTTCCGGTTCAAATAGGGTTTTGTAAATAAATGCACATGCAGATGTGATAATTACCTGATCCATATTGGGATCATAAATAACCTTGCTTAATGCATGTGTGCAAAGTTTCGTCCCATAAAAGTTGTCCGCACAGGCTAATCAAGTACGAGAC
Source organism: Dreissena polymorpha (assembly GCF_020536995.1). Taxonomy (NCBI): domain Eukaryota; kingdom Metazoa; phylum Mollusca; class Bivalvia; order Myida; family Dreissenidae; genus Dreissena; species Dreissena polymorpha. The sequence goes on along the minus strand of NC_068357.1, from coordinate 130,815,487 downwards.
TTTCCGCTTAAACTAAATTTTCGTTTATAGGAGACTTACTTTAAAGCCACACACCTTGAAATGAAATACATGGCATAGTAAATTTAGGTATTAATAAGAAACATATTTTATCTATGCCAATTAGAATATATCTGGTGGTTACAGGGTAGAAATCCGTCTTTTTTGCGCTTAAAAAAACCTTAAAAATAATCGCGTTTGTCGAAATGGACGTATACGTATAGAAATCCTACTTGCGGTTTTAAAAGCAGAACCGTTTGAAAAATTATAAATTACTTGCCAACCAGATAATAGATTTAATTGTATCTATTACAATTAGAATATATCTGGTGGTTAAAAGGTAGAAATCCGTCTTTTTGCGCTTAAAGCTTAAAAATAATCGCATTTGTCGAAATGAAAGTATACGTATAGAAATCCTACTTTCGGTTTTAAATTAGAAAATAAAAATAAATTACTTGCTAACTATGCTTTATTTTTAATTACAATTTTGCACAATTTCAAATTGCATATATATGTATTTACTAACATGTATTTCATTTCAAGGTGTGTGGCTTAAAACGAAACATTCCATGAAAGTATCGTCCGTGATTAGATCGCATTGGAAAGTTTGATTGAAAGCAAACTTGTTAAAAGTAGAAGGGTAATAAACAAGACGGAAAACTTGGCTTTTAAACGCTCACCTGAGTTCAGAAAGAGGGTACGAACAAAAGAACAAAATGATAAGTATAAATGAACAAGACATGAATTCATCGAGTACGTATGCTTCCACTTTTCGCTTTTATCTATGAACTCCATTTTGTCAAACACAAGCTGTTAATGGACAAATTTAACTACAGGCCTCTAAATGTGAGGCAGGGGGGGGGGGGCAGTCGTAATACGCGACATGTCTTGCTATAATTGTCGAATTTTGTTAAGGTATGTCATGAAATATGGCAAAGTTATGGCTGAGACAGGAATAATCAAGATCATTTATGACCAAATTTGACCTTTAATCGCTTTCTGTAACATTTTGGGTAGGAGAATAGTGATTCATCCAAAACGTTATGATATGATATTGAACTTACTTGCATAGTTATATTAAAAGCCATGCCACATTGGCGTTCAGACGAACAGTGCGACTGGTATTTCAACCTTAGTTGAAAGCTGAGCATTAAAAAAAACACAATCAAACCTCGAATATTAATAAAGCACAAATGCCTATCAACTACTATAGAGCTGAAAGTAGACGACAAACCCCACATGCCAGCTGACGCCGGCACCGCGAACACTAGCTAAATATACAAGATATAGGGGAAAATGAAAGAAATTACACGTCTTAAATGAAGTTAACCGAAATATGAAACATCAAAATACGATTATGAATGTATGTCTATGTATATATTAACAACAACTTTTCGTATTTAAGTTTTGGTTTATTGAACTGTATCGAACCTCTCAATGCATGACATTTTTGTAGCTATCGTGTTTTCATTTGATCTGGTAAGCAAACGAAATTAGTGACATTCACATAAATCGCTATACAACTGTAATTAAGAAAGCTTCATGCAATGACCAGTTATGTAACGCGTAATGACCAGTTATGTAAAGACTTTCTTATCACGTATGTGCAATTTTTAACGGGATTTTAAATCATGGTCCTCCGAGGAAACTATTTACCTAGTGTTAAATGAACTAGGGATGGAACTGGTTCACTTGGTGACACTTCTTACCGCTTCACCGATAGACGGTTCATCAAGTCTTTGAAAAGTTAAGTACGCAAAAGAAGGGTTCTCTTTGCATGATAACATTGAGTGTAAGTTGGTTGTAAGCGCCTATACTATTGTGCACATGGACATTCTTGTTAACGTGTTGAAAGAAAGCTGATTTAATTTCATTTGATTAATTTCATTTGAATTAAAGTAGTCTTTTTATTCGCTTTTTAACCACACGTGTAAGCAATTGTCGTACTTAAATGCTCAAATGCATACATGTGGTCATGAAACTGAATAAAACACAAAAGGTTGAAACGCTAGCGAAATGATTTATGTCGTTTTTAAAGGTAAACGCGCTCTAGATTTTAGAAATAGGTAAGACATTAAACTTTTTCTGCCACCTTTAAATAGCCGGTTTGAATTAGCCAGAGAATATACAAATATATAGTTTATATGATTGTTTATGCGATTACAGGTTGATAAAAGTAGAGGCATTGGTGACCTAGCTGACCGTGTGGTGACTCGGCATTATCTCCGTTCTAGTCATGCTTATGTAATTGATATAAGCCGTAAACTGTTGATTGAAATGTCGATTGATTAAATATTGAACATGACCTTGTTATTGTGGTTTTAAGTAATACCACAGTTCAATGTCAACTTGCGAACAATTCTATTTTAAAAATCATTCGGTTGTTCCACGTTTGTCGAACCCTGACGCCTATGGTGAGCCGCTTTGTTGTTATAAATCCATTTTGTACAATGCTTTTCGGCACTCGTTGTATGATTAGCTGGCGCCGTACTAGCACCGAAGCCGATATATCATTATGTGACAAGATGAATTGTCTTCTATTGGTTTACGTCTATCATCCACTGCCGGATCGGACGCCGGACATCTTTTGATCACAATAACTCACCTTAAGCACTAGCTAAAAATACAAGATTTTTGGGAAAATAAAAGAAATTGAACGTCTTAAATGATGCAAACCGAAATATTTTTGAAATATATTTTTAATGTACATCAAAATACGAATATGAAAGTATTTCTTTTTATACATCTAACGACACTTTTCGTATTTAAGTTTGTGTGTATTAAACTGTGTCGAACCTCTCAATGCATGATCTTTTTGTAGCCATCGTGTTCTTTTTTATCTTGTAAGCAAACGAAATTAGTGAAATTCACACATCACTTAAATCGCTCTACAACTGTAATAAAGAAAGCGTCATGCAATGGCATGTTTGAATATGTAAAGAGCATTTCTTACCGCGTATGTGCACTTTTTAACGGGATTTTAAATCATGGTCCTCCGAGGAAACTATTTACTAAGTGTTAAATGAACTAGGGATGGAACTGGTTTAATGGGTGACAATTCTAACCGCTTCACCGATAGGCGGTTCATCAAGTCTTTGAAAAGTTAAGTACGGAAAAGAAGAGAACATTGAGTGTTAGTTTGTTGTAAGCGCCTGTACTATTGTGCACAATGAGCATTCTGGTTCCCGTGTTGAAAGAAAGCTGATTTAATTTATTATAATTTTACTTTTAGTCTTTTTAATCGCTTTTTAACATCACGAATAAGCAATTGTCGAAGTTTACTGCTCAAATACATGCATGTGTACATGTGGTCATGAAACTGAATAAAACACAAAAGGTTGAAACGCTAGTGAAATTATTTACCACGGTATGTCGTTTTGTTACGGGTTAACGCGCTCTAAATCGTTTGAATAGACAAGACATTAAACTACTTCGCCACCATTAAATAACGGGTTTGAAAAAGCCAGCGAGTATACAAATATGTAGTTTATATGATTGTTAGTGCGATTACTGGTTCATAAAGGTAGCGGCATGGGTGACCTTGCTGCCCGGATGATGACTCCATGGACTCGGCAATATATCCGTTCTATTCAGCCTTAGGTAATCGATATAAGCCGTAAACTGTCGATTTATTTAATGTAAAACTTGACCCTGTAATTGTTGTTTTTAGTATGGCCACACTTCAATTGTAACGCCATAATAATTCTATTTAAATACATGGTTAATAATCGTCATTTACAAATCCTTCTATAGTGTCTCGTTGTCGAACCATGGTGAGTCGCTGGACGGTTGTACAAACCATATTGTTAAAGCGGGTATATACGATTTTGTCAAATATTTATGAATTTATATAAACTGTGTAAAAAAACTTAGTATATATATATTTCAATATAAATTAAAATAAAAGGTAAGAAGAACATGTGTCGAAAAATGCCAAATAAGCCAGATATTTAATTCTGAAATTGAAAACGGCTGTACAGCCGAATTCGCCAGCATGTATACCATACATGTACGATGTGCATCTAAACTTACGTAGTTTAACGGTTTATAATACAAAGACGCATGCTTCGGTTATTGTAGGAAAAAATGTACGTAACTATCGGCTCGGGGCGCTAATTTGTCTTTGCTGCATTTTATGAAATTCGGCTTTAATGTTTAATTTTTCTTGCCTATTTTGTGTTATTGTAACATATTTTATCAATATATTACAATTAAACACATATGAAAAATCCTATATACCCGCTTTAAATTACCACCGTTTGAACCGCATACTATTGTCGTCTATACATGTAAATTAACACATACGAACTAGTTTGAAAAAAAAACCGGTTTGTTTTATACCATTAACTCCGCTTTACGAAGTAACGCTCCGGGCTGTAAATGGTCTATACCCGTGTTTGTCGGTGCGTGAAAACATATAAGCTTGCGAACTGGTGATTTACCCGTCACTATTCGCTGAACTGGCGGATACGATCATCTGCACTAACTATCGGCTGTGGATTGTTTTGCGCTCTCGGTCATCGCAAAAAACAACAACAAACGAACACTGATTTGCTGACGATTTTAGCTTTCTCTTAGCGAAGTACTTGGGCGTTGTAATCGGGGTGAACTTTTTAGAAATGACGCCTCGAATGATTTTGGCGTTAAATGTGATAGCGCTTCTTGGATTAACGCAGTCGGCTGAATGTGAGTATCCCTTAGTATAATAGTAAGTTGCCAATTAACCAAATTGCAAACATTTAATACAACTTAGTTGTATTAAATGTTTGCAATTTGGTTAATTGGCAATTTAGTTGTATTAAATGTTTGCAATTTGGTTAATTGGCAACATGTATTTTTATTTAGACAATCGAGTACTATTAATATTAAAATGATTTTGTTGGAAAAATGGTTTGAACAAAGAGAATTTGCACATACACGGATTTAATACGAGTTGTGTTTTAAATTATTGTGTATTAAGAATTTAACGTTACAAAATGCCTCAAATCAAAACTATATAATGCATCAAATTTAAAAGAGGGACATTCACGTGCTCTCAAATTTCATGAATAAGTACAAATTACTGCCACTATAGCTCCAACGTAATAATCTTGCTTCAGAAAGACGCATTATTTGTAACCAGTATTGTGTTCAACTAATAAGAAATACAGCGCACGATTTGTCCGTACAAATACATTAAGACCGCGGATATGATTCACGTCGAATAATCCAGTAAAATGCAGCGTAAAACAAGTGAATGCAAGTAACACTATGAAAATAACCAGATTATAAATATTTACGCCGAGCATTCCCGTCGTTCTTGATTACATTCGATGCGTTTGTAAGGAAGCATGTGTTTCTTGGCACTGCTATACCTAAACAAAAAAGGCGCAGGGATAAAAGAAATGGGAGGTGTATGTTGGTTATTTATGTAATTGCAGAATTTTCGCGTGTGTTTTTCGTACAACTTTTAAGGAATGATATCTTTTGAATTCTCTAGCGTATATTGTTAGGGTTTGGCATCAAGTTATTTTTTAGGAGTAATTTCCCTTTGTTCAAATTTACCCTAGGGGACTCTCACATCCTTCAAAATTGGATTAATTTATTTCCAAAATTAGGGGTGTCTAGTATATTTTTTTCTGTATTTAGAATATTTCTTACATAAATTCCTTTTAAGCAAACAGCGCAGACCCTGATGAGACGCCGCATCATGCCAAGGCATTTTTTTATAGAGCTAGGCATAAATGGGTTAAGTAGTTATTGGCCTGTGTTTACAATAACATATAGAAGCTTTTTTTTCATCTAACTTGTTCAGTACAATTTTCTGCGAGTTTTTCAGCGCATACTGTCAAGGTTTCACGGTTCTGATTTTTCAGGAACTATTTTTTCAGGCGTTATTTCCATTTGTTAAAAAATACACACACTATTTCCTTTGCACAAATCTTCTTACCTTTTGAATGGGAACATTGCACCCGTGGCGAGATATATTCTGAAATATCGTAAGTCTCCTTTAATAAAACTTACCCTTAATTTCTTAAACATACTTAGTAAGGAATTAACATTGCATTTATTAAAACATGTGTTTCATGCTACATTTTGTTTTTATTAGCGCTTAACTCAGGTTCCCTATTCTTTTCGTAGATACCGGTAAGCTAGTCGGAAAGTTTAGTTTCTTTTAATACAATCACTCAATATATACTCAGTATTTTTATTATTACTTTGTGGAAATCTTCAGATTTAACTTAAATGGCTGTGATCGTTTTAACTTATTATGGTAACACTTAATTGAATAAAACAAATACATGCAGAGAACACCTTCGTAATATGTAAGTAAAGATTCAAATCACAGTTACGGTTTGTCAATTAAAAATCGAACCAAGATACTTTCCAATAAAAACTTGAAATCAGACTGTGTCATAATCATGATAGATTGCGGGCAAATTTCGTTAGCTGATTCCGACTTTAAGGTAACATTTACAGAAAGACTTAAATCACTGACATTGCTATCCCGCGGGTTGGAATGTATCGCCTTTGAAGAAAGTGCACGACGTCTCTGCTGGAACGCTGGTTTATGCAAAACACCATAGTTTAAAATGGGTTTCTGTCGATATAAAACTTTGTAGCATGTCTTTTTACACCAATGTATGAAAAAATAGACGCACACTTATTACATGATATTAATCATACAAGTGCAGCAGTGCACATATTGAGACATGCAATTAGAAGTTGCCTAAGTGGAGACTATTGCCTGTATGCGGAAATTTTATTGTTGCCAATAAAACATACACGATGCTCGATGCATTGGTTAATGCACCGCGTCATGCGGCAATGGGCATGACGAAAACTCACATGAATACTCAAAATCAACGAGTATTTTGCAACGTATTTTGTACAATAAAGTTAGCCTAAACAATATAGTGTTCCTCATAGCAATAGCCAAAACTTCAACGCTAGATGTGGTATGGTAACAGATTAACGAGATAAAACATGATCGTTTTTTGTGTCACAATATATATTCCATATGAATTTGCCGTGACGATATTCGAACACTTACGTGCGAACGCGAGACATCCTTCGGGCAGCGTCGGAAGAACGCGAGACATCCTTCGGGCAGCGTCGGAAAAACGACGTATTCATGAAAACAACTTCGTGCTAACGACGATGCCGAAAATGCACGGGCTGGGCTGGAGCTACTCTAGACGCATGTAGCTTGATAGAAATACGCATCTTTAAACAACGGGGCCCAGATAATATGGTGAAAGTTTAATTAACTAAAGCAACGCAACTCTTGCAAAAACTGGCGTTTTAACAATTTTTGGATCCACAAACATGTCATAAAAGTATCTTGACATGTAAAACTCTACTGCAATCGTAAGCGATGGCCAATTTTCGTGTTGTCTCTAAATGGATCTTATGATTTAACAATTGTTAATGAAATGAAAAATGCACGACATTCTTCATTTCCCTTAAACGTCTTAATGTCGGACAACTTCATCTCCTTCACAAACAAAAGCAATGAAGACCCATACAAATATTCTCGTGACAATTCACAGGAAATCTAGGAGAAAATATACTTTATGTCGTAGTCATCAGATATTCTATGCGCCCTCCAATTTAATCTCAATTTATCAATATATCACTCAGCATAGTTATCTGACGGTCAATAATTTGAAGCCAAATCGAGCAATTTGACAGCGGCAGTATCGTCGCTTACACTCACCGAATGCGATAAAAGGCTAAGATTTCTATAAAGATAACGTCTCAATAGTTGCCATATCCAATAGTTAAATATTAATGTGGTATAGTTGTATATACATGTATGTAGAGCATTATATATTAAGGTATAGTTTATATAGGTCAAGTGCAACGACCTATATCAGATCAGGTTTTATTGCGTATTGCGGTGCTCTTGTTTTGCCTTGTCATGGTATAAAGAACAACAAAAGAATTGCTACTTACAAACAGTTTGCGTTATATTATATTACAACTCTCTGTAATCGAATACATTGTGTTTTGATATTGAAACAAAATAGCCCAGCCGTAGTTGTCTGATGCTCTTGACGTACAAAATTCGCGAAAGAAAAATGTTGCAAACATATTCAACTTGAAAGAAAAAAAGAAGAACAGATACATGCTTAACTCTTTCAGTGCTGGAACCGAATGTTGAAGGCCTTTGCAAACAATTTGGATCCAGATGAGACGCCACAGAACGTGGCGTCTCATCTGGATCCAAACTGTTTGCTATTCTGAAAGTATTCTTTGAAAAAAAAAATACTAATTTAATAATTTTCAGCAGACGACAAATTTCCCAGCATGCAAAAGGTTAAATTGTTTTACATTGTATATATTATTTTCCGATGCTGTTAGAAATATTTTTACGACATTTTATATTCGTACATTTAATTGTACATGTTTAAAGAAGTTTCGCGTCGCATGTCAGCTTATCACATGACTAAGTGTTGCATGTTTATACGCAATAATATAAAACTAGGCCAAAAGCTGTCAGTTCCTAACACGCATTTAGTACACTTTTTGCGCTTACGTGCGCCTGTAATCTGCAACACTGACGTCAACTCAGTAGGCAATTGATACGTGCAAGTGAGTCCGGGGTCGCGAAATAATAAAGTGTCTGCTAAGAAATGTTACGGGCGTATCATGAACAATCAAACAAAATGTTTTACAATGAATCGTGTCTGTTAAAATTTGCAAGATTTGCAAAATTGTAATGCGTTAAGATAAGTTAAGGCTTTAATATGTGAATGCACTGGGAACACGATTTTTTAGTGCACACAGCAAGTGAGAAAACTCGCAGACTTATTAATTGTCAATCCGTGCTAAAAAGGAAATATTGTCAGTACTAATGGAATTGGTATGATTTATTTACGGTCCCAAAACGGTTTTGTGATATGACTAGTAATTAATGTATTTGTAGTGTATATACGAAAGGAAAAGATCGACATTGAAATAGCGGACCCCTGACTGTTCCTTTTACCTGAACCCATGTGGCCTATCTAGACTGGTGAACCAAAACAGTACCAACATGTTCTGAAATGTTCTATACTTTGCATTGCAAATTGTAAGGTTCAAATTACTAGACTTAGCTCATACAGCTTACAATAATTGATACAGTTTGAACGTCTTTATTGTCATGTTACTCTTTATTTTAATGTAATATATACCGGTTTTGAAGAACATGAATTTGCATTTTATACATCTAAGTCTAATTTAAGTCGTTCTGCAATTCGTATGCATCATTAAATTATGGACTTTCCTGCTCGATCTGAGGCAATGCAAAGCTTCCTGACATCTATTTCTGCATAGAAAATGAGCCTGGGGACATCAGTCGCATTCTTATTTATCATCTCGTTGGTGAAAAAAAAATCAGGAAGCACTCGCTTTAATTTCAGGTAAAATCCGCCAATATGAGCTGTAAATGCACTTTCAACTGGTTTTAAGTGGTCATTTTGGATGTAATGAGCACATGCCCTTCGATTGTGACCTTTGATTAAGGTGTCACGTTTTTCGCCTGTTGATGTCTGCGGGGGTTTCTTTTTTCACCTTGGTGATGTCTAGGGCTTTTATAAGCTCATCTATTGTTTGGAAAAAATTATGAGCTATTGTCATCACCTTGGCGTCGGCGTCCGGTTAAGTTTTGTGTTTAGATCCACTTTTTCAGAAAGTATCAATGCTATTGCATTCAAACTTGATGCACTTACTTACTATCATGATAGGACTGGGCAGGTAAAGTTAGATAACTATGGCATGCATTTTGACAGAATTATGTGCCCTTTTTATACTAGGAAATTTGGTTAATTTTTGTGTTTAGGTCCATTTTATTCCTTAAGTATCCAAGCTATTGCTTTCATACTTGCAACACTTACTAACTATCATAAGGGGACTGTGCAGGAAAAGTTATGTAACTCTGACAGGCATTTTGACAGAATTATCATTATGGGCCCTTTATATTAAGACATTGAAAATTTGACTAAAGTTTTTGTGTTTTGGTCCTCTTTACTCCTAATGTATCATAGATATGGCTTGGAACACTCGCAAACTATCATAAGGGGACAGTACAGGACAAGTTGCATAAATCTGGTTGTCATTTTGACGGAATTATGGCTCTTTTTTACTTAGAAACTTTGAATATATGGTTAAATTTTGTGTTTAGATCCACTTTACTTCTAAAGTATCAAGGCTATTGCTTTCAAACTTCAAATACTTTCATGCTATCATGAGGTTACTGTACCTGGCAAGTTGAATATTACCTTGACCTTTGGATGACCTTGACTATCAAGGTCAAATTATTAAATTTTGCTAAAATTCCGTAACTTCTTTATTTATGATTGCATTTGATTGATACTTTGACATAACAACTCTTACCTGACATACCACAATAGACTCCATCCAAACCATACCCCACGCCCCCAACCCAGAATCCCCCCCCCCCCAAAAAAAAAATTATTTTTTTAAAAGATCATCTAATAAATGACTTCACCCCCCCCCCAATTTTTTTTAAAAATTTTGTTTGCATTTTTTTCCCCTATTTTTGGAATATAATGTAATAAATGACCACACACCCACACTATACACCTCTCTCCACCCCACCCCTCCTTTCTTTGTGATTGAAGTATTGAGATAGGTCCGTTCACCTTTACAAGAAAAATAGGTGAGCGGTCTGCACCCGCATGGCGGTGCTCTTGTTTTTCATTGTCATGTAGATAATAATTCTACCCATAAATGTAAATCATCTTTAAGAATTCAAATACTTTTCAAAGAAGTAGCATGTGACTAAAATGAATGTAGCATGTACATGTACACGATGAAATAACTCACTTCGTTCCTCTAGCATCGCAACAAAACAAAATAATACGCTTGAGAAAAAACAACAGAACATACAGTTACATGCAGGAATCATACAAATTTCATTTTCAAAGTAAATTTAGCAAATATGAGTCGCGTTCTGAGAAAACGGGGCTTAATGTATGTGCATAAAGTGTCATCCCAGATTAGCCTGTGCAGTCCGCACAGGCTCATCAGGGACGACACTTTCCGCTTTAATGGTATTTTTCGTTTAAAGGAAGTCTCTTTTACACGAAAATACGGATAAGGCGGAAAGTGTCGTCCCTGATTAGCCTGTGCGGATTGCACAGGCTAATCTGGGACGACACTTTACGCACATGCATTAAACCCAGTTTTCTCAGAACGCGACTCATATGATCATCGATTGCTGCAGACAAAGCCAGCAAGCTTGAGTTTTGGTAAAGGCGGCTTCATACCAAAACTAGTCATTGGATTGTTAGCACTTAAATCAAATAGAAAATTCGCATGTCAATATTAACCGCTTTGTACTCTTGAACATTCTGATCTATCAACAATCATTGTTTCTCTATTTAAATACAACATTTCCATTATCGTTTTCGTTTTACACATTAACCTTTTTCCTATTAACGAATGGATTTTATAAACAAGAGCAACGTTAGGACTCCATCTTATAGCAATTGTATTACACAATCAAAACAACCACGTATTTTCATCACTTAAAAACACTTGAGATAGCTTAACATTTATTTATTTATCGTATTGAGCAAATTTTCGTAGCTCTTATGAATAAAATATGTAAGCACACTTCATTATGGTGTTTTTGTATTTTTTTTAGGTTGCTTACGAAAATTGTCCTTACCACTTACCGATTTACTATAGGCTGATTGACGACAGTACAGCAATGAAGTGTAATATTATTTTTTAAGTATTGCACATGCCACTGAACCACGCGCACCATTGAATTCAATTTATTAACAAGCTTTAAAGCGTTGCTTTGTTGACTTTTTGTGTGGAAGCTTTTCAAGTTTTTGTGCTAGCATATTTTCGTACCCGGGGTACATACTCGAGCCGACAATGACCAATCGAACGGCACTAAACAGCCAATCAACCGACTGATATATTTGATCAAATAGCTCATTCTGCTGTGGACAAGAAATTCAATTATAGTAAGTTAATTATACGATATTGTGGGATATTGTGGGATACACCTTGTATTAACAGTAGCCTGTAAACGGTGCTTCAGCAAGCCAAATGTGATAAAGGTTGATGCAAGCAATTTTTTGAATGTGTAAAATCTTAAAAATCCTTTAAAAATGCTCAATTGAATGAAAATACTGCAAAGATGTGAACCATACCTGTGTTTGCACACGGTGAGCTGGTAAAAAAACCTACATAATCAAAATCTGCAATCAATTAGTAAATCAATGTACCACTACATAAAGTTATTAACGATTTGACACAATTATTAACTCAACAGAAATGCTGCTTTTTAATATCAATAAGCTACATGGTTGCTGAAATGAATGTATAAGTATGTCATTTCTGCATTATTACTATCTTTAAAGATTATACTGACGTTGAATGACATAGAATTTCTTTCAAACAAATTATCAATGTAATTTTACATATATTGAGAAGATTTGAATTGGGCATTACCGCGATAACCACCCATAGGTTATTTAGCATCATGGATTTCTACAGCGTAGTGCTTGGATTCATTTCCATAAGTCGCTGTTTTCATCTGTATGCTATTAAATCACACGTTACTGATCTTTGGAGTCGTAGAATAGATCAGTGGTGACGTACATATTCGCCATTATGATTATTTGTTTCACGAGTGATGGCTTTAAAGTTTTACCAGATACATGATCTAAACGAAATGATTGAACTGCAATCCAGTTTATCGCGTAAACTCAGAACTTTAGACAAAGATTTATTTGCTAGAGCAATGTAGCGGTTGATATTGTATTAAAAAATAATTCAACAAATGTGGTTTTAAGGAAAGCGGACTTAACTTACTGTTTAAAGCATACCTTTAAACGTAAATTATGCTTTCGTAAACTGCTTTTATTTCAGTAGTTGATGTATCAATTTTAAAAATAATTGTTCGATGACTACTCACAATACATAAATTATGTTAAATTAAATTTGCACTATGGTTTTCTAGAGTTATTCGGAAATTTTGATTCGTTTGACAAGACGTCTGTTGAGCATCTGATCTTCTAACAGTTCGTTTGGTTTGACTGTCCTTACAGATATTCCATGTCGACGTAAACTCATAAGTGGGCAATTCTTAATGGCATATTGGTCTGTTCTGGAAAACGATGTGTTCTTTAAAAAAACAATGTTTAGCACGGGAAGCGTTCCGATACTGCCGATGATGGCTGCGGGGAGAGACGTTTTTCCCGCGGCCTTACTGTAAGCTGAACGTGGTGACAAGTAATTGAAGATCAATATTTGTTAGAGTTTTCCCCGAATGTGCAGATGCAAATTGGTGATTGAACACACGCTATGTAATATACGTCAGAGGAAGTCCTATGCTCTGAGATTTGGACGAATAATTCACATCTATACCATTTATAATGGTACCGTCATATATAAATCAGCAATATGGTAACACTATGCTGTTTTTATTGCCAGTCAAACTTTCCTGCATACACTGACGACTTAAAGATATATAGATCTTGTTGTCGTTATTATACTCGTTTACCATATCGTTAATTCGTTCTTATGAAATAAAGATAACACATAATTCATAAGCCTTTGTGACGCAAATAGCTTTTGGATCGAGTATGATGCATCAATATTTATGAAAATTCTTAAACCACAGAATTAAGTATAAAAGCAAGTGGAGAGAGCTATTCTAATGGGATAGTTTTGTTTGCAACATTTTGTTTTCAAGATCTAAATGAAATTGCCTACCGGAAGCATAAAAATCATTACATCTTTTAACATTGTCCCGCTGACATTTGCATGAATTATAAATTGGGATTTTTTCATGTTTAAACCAGATTTAAATCTGTATTCATGTTAAATATGCAAAAGCAAAAGCAAATCATTTAAAGATAAGCGGTGAATTAGAAGCAAATTTGTGTTGGCATCTGGAATCTGCAAGCGCAGCAGGAACGTGATAAGTATATAGGAGTTTGAAGTGGGCAGCGCACAATTGACAGTCTGTTTAGAAACGTAATGGGAAAAACACATGCAACTTTAGAGCAATATTTACAACTTGTTTTAATGATGTACGACATTTTCAAGCGGAAAATAGATTTGCCAAAATATGGGTCTCCTATTAAATGTGCTTTATTGAATAGTACAATTTACATTGTGCAGTGTATGTCTATGTTTATCAATACATATACATTTATGTATATTCAAAGTTATTCGACTCTTTCAAACGATTTCAATTTCTATTTCGCAACACCGATTTAATTTAACAAGACGACGATGTTCGTGAGTTTCCTATACTACTGTAAGCAATTTTTCCAGCTAATAATTAACAATATTTTTACATTTTTATAAACGTTTCACTTATCGGTTAAAATATTAACGCTCTATTTAGTGTATGACCTTGAACAGTAGTAAGAGCTAGGTTTGTGTGACGATCTCTGACGGATCGGACGGTTTCCGCGTGCAACCTGATGATAACGCCCCCTCCCCACCCTGCTCATAATTCAACGCACTGGCGAGATTATTTTGTTCGTGAACGTAAACACCGACCGACCACCCTGTAAATTTGCATACATAAAAAAGCTTCATCAGCGCGTCTAAAAAACTTAATCATGTATGACGTTATGTTATTTAACCAATACAAAGTAAACAGAACGCCTCGTTGATACTTAATATTTATGTATTTAATTCTTTATGTATCGGATATATCTTTGTAATGGGCACGTTTACTGCTTCAAACTTTATACAGCTGGGATTCGATCATAAATTTCGTGAAATTATGTACAAAAGCATGAAACTGTATTCATCCGGGATTTGATAATAAATCTTGTACAAAATATTTTAAAATTATGTGTTCGTTTCGTTGTTTTGCTTCGTTACACCCTACTTCGGTCCATGTGAATTACTGTGTCGCTAATGTAGACTAACCACAATAGTTACTATCATCCCGATAAATAAATGAATTTTGCGATTCAATGCATACACATCAAAGCCCCATAAACACTCAAAATCCAACGACTATTTCGTTAATTATGTCGTAAAATAAAGTAAACAAAATACAAAATCAGTGTTTCGTATATAACAGCCATAATTTCAAAGCTATATATGGTCTGGTAACTTGTAAATGTATTTTATTAAATCTATGTTACCAGACCACATATAGCGTTCACATTTTTGCCGTTGCTTTAAGGAACAGTGATTTGGTTTGGGTTTGGGTCAACTTTATTGTACGAAATATTTTACGAATATTCGTTGATTTTGAGTGTTAATGGGGCTATAAATAATATATTGTACCAAGTTTCTGACTACAACGAGCATGTTGTCCATTAGTAATTGGGTAACGTGTGACCGCTTTGGTTTGCTTTGAGTTTATGAAGATTCTCTTTCATTAAGTTCTTAAAACGTCCACCTCTCGTCTGACAAATTGCGCGAAAACGACGTCATTTTCAGGGTTGTATTGTTGGTAATTGTACTGTGGTAAGTTAACAAATGTCAATGGTTAGGTTACAACGAAGCAACCATCGTTTATACAAAAAATTACAAATATATTGCGGTAACATAACCATGTAAATAACTGCGTTAATCAAGTTACTAAAGTTAATATTAACCACTGTTTATACAATTGACCGCTGAGGTTAAAAAACCTGTCAAAACACCAATTTTTTAATGTTTATCAATATACGTAAATGCTTTACATAAATAAACTTTCATTTTCGACTGATTTTCAGAAAATAGTTTGTACATATTGCATAACTATGAATTTATAGTAATTCGACGATTGGTCCCTCTCCTTATACCATCCCGTCGGCCAATTATCATCTCGTTCATTGATGGAAGCTGTAAACAAAGCAATGACTTATAATGGAAACCAAAACTGCGACTTTGTACATGTACTTATAACTTTTTGGAAGTATATTTGCATAAAAATAGAATGTTCGAATATGAATTTTGGATTCGAATATTGGGCCGATACTCGAATATTCGAATATTCGGATATTCGGTCCCATCACTAGTATTTATGTATCGGATATATCTTTGTTTACATGCACACTGCTATTATTGTGAGCTTTTGTGAACGCCTTTTGTCCGTCGAGCGTCGTGCGTCGAGTGTTTGTGCGGCGTCAACGTTTGCCTTGTTATAACTCTAGAGGCCACATTTATTGCCCGATCTTAATGAAATTTGGTCAGAAGATTTGTGCCAATGACATCTTTTACGAGTTCGAAAATGGTTCCGGTTGGTTGAAAAACATTGCCGCCAGATTCCTGGGCTTTCCTTATAAGTCACTAGTAAAACCTTGTTAACACTCTAGAGGCCACATTTATACCCCTTGTTAACACTCTAGAGGCCACATTTATACCCCTTGTTAACACTCTAGAGGCCACATTTATTTTCCGATCATTCTGAAACTTGTCCAGAAGATTTTTTTCAAATAATAACTAATAATAAATTGGACGAGTTTGAAAATGGTTGCGGTTGCTTGAACAACATGGCCGCAAGGAGATTTTTCTTAATTGGATTCGGTATAGCATCGAGTTTGATTATATATTGATGAACAGTAATATAAAGGCATACCGATATATGACCGGAGGTTCATTCTCACTGGTATGTAATTATCCGCCTTATTAAATAAAATGTGTGCACGTTTTTCTGTTTCAGGGTCCTATGATGGGAAAACAGGTATGTTTTCTTTTCTTCTTATGCATCTACTAGTTACGGGTTAAGCAGCATTTCGATAGAGAATATTGTAGAACAGTTTATTCTCGATGAGTCTATAAATAATGTTCATTTTAAAATAAATTTAGATTATATTTTAATATTCAATACAATCATAGAATAAAATCTTAATTGATATCAATATGTTTAAGCCCCATCATAACCTGTATATGTTGTTTTTGTTATTGAAATTTGCCTCTTTCACTTCAGCGCCTAGTTACTGGAAGGACCAATATCCGAAATGTGGCGGACAGAACCAATCACCCATAGATTTACCCGCCAACAGCAAACTCGTTTATGATGCCAGCTTGGGCAAGTTCAACTTCACCGGATACAGCAACATGACAGCCAACTCGCCAATTCTAAAAAACAATGGCCATACTGGTAAGCTTATGCTGTATCTGGTGTTGACTGGTTTCTGAGTTTTAAGCCTCTATTAAGTGTTGACTGGTTTCTGAGTTTTAAGCCTTTATAAAACTCAAAATCAACGAAAATTTCGTAAAGTATTTCGTAAAGTTTAGTTAAATAATTAAAAATCAGTGTTCCTTATGGCAATTGCCGAAATTTCAACGCCAGATGTGGTCTGGTATATTGATGTTTGTTGATACAAAATGCTCGTTTATATTATTATTTTGCATAATTTAATTTCATTTTAATTTCCCGCAACGATATCCATACAACACATGAAACCATTTTAGTGTTCGTTTGTCGTATGAAAAGATATATATGCGAGAAATTAAAATGGAATTAGGTCATTGTGTCACAAATTAATAAAAACGAGCATTTTGTATCAGCAAAAATCTATGTAATCATACCAATTCTAGCGTTGAACTTGAATGACTATTGCTATAAGGAACACTGATTGTTTAGTTGTTAACTTTATTTTACGAAATACTTTACTAAATTTTCGTTGATTTTGAGCTTTATAGAGGCTTTAAACATTATTATCTTGTTGACTGTTTTTCGTCAAGGCTCGAGGCTGAGTTTTAAAAGCCTCTCTAAATTTATTTTTAGCTCGACTATTATATATGAAATATATATAGTGGAGCTATCCTACTCACCCCGGCGTCGGCGTTAGCGTGAGCGTGAGTGTGAGCGTGAGCGTGAGCTTGCAAATGTTAAAGTTTGCGTACCACCACAAATATTTTCTATGTCTTGACAAATTGCTTTCATATTTTGAATACTTCTTTACCAACATGACCCCAACCTATAAACAAGAGCAGACAACTGTATCAAGCATTTTGTAAGAATTATGGCCCCTTTTCCACTTAGAATATTCATATTATTGATAACTCTATGTTAAAGTTTGCGTACCACCTCAAATATTTTCAATGTCCCTTGACATATTGCTTTTATATTTTGCATACTTCTTTACCAACATGACCCCAACCTATAAACAAGAGCAGACAACTGTATCAAGCATTTTGTAAGAATTATGGCCCTTTTTTCACTTAGATTTTATATGTTAAAGTTTGCGTACCACCTCAAATATTGTCTATGTTCTTTGACATATTGCTTTTATATTTTGCATACTTCTTTACCAACATGACCACAATCTATGAACAAGAGCAGACAACTGTATCAAGCATTTTGTAGGAATTATGGCTCTTTTTTGTCTTTGTAACTTTGATTATTTTGTTAAATTTTGTGTTTAGATCCACTTTACTTCTTAAATATTAAGACTATTGCTTTCAAACTTCGAATACTTTCTTACCATCATGATGTTACTGTACCTGGCAAGTTGAATTTGACCATGACCTTTGAATGACATTGACTCTCAAGGTCAGATTGATAAATTTTGCTTAAATTGCCATAACTTTTTTTTTATTTAAAATCAGATTTGATTCATACTTTGACAAAACAACACTTACCTGACATACCACAATGGACTCCACCCAAACTATCCCCCACGCCCCACCCAAGAATCCCCCCCCCCCCCACAAAAAAAAATTAAAAATAAAATAAAAACAAAATAAATATTTTTCTTTTTTTCTTTATTTTGAAAGAGCATCTATTAAATGACCACAAACCCACATTATACCCCCCTCTCCATGATGGCTTACGCTATACTGTCAAGCACTCGAATAATCGAGCGCGCTGTCCTCTGAAAGCTCTTGTTTTATTCTGTATTCAACATTGGCCTAATGTAGTATTCTGCGCACGTCAGTATTAAATGCGGCATGTGGCACTATGGGTATTTCCATATATTTTCCCAACATCTACTCCACTGAATCTGACAAATCGTACATGCGATTGCTCGTATTCAATTACGTCGACTGGCCGGCAAGTTCCGTTAGTTGAGTGGTGCACTAAAATTTCTAGGAAAGCGGATTTGATAGTGATATGAGTCGTGTTCTGAGAAAAATGGGCATAATGCTTGTGCGTAAAGTGTCGTCCCGTATTAGCCTGTGCGGACGGCACCGTGAAGACACTTTCCACTTTTATGACATTTTTCGTTTAAAAGAAGTCTTTTCTTAGCAAAATTCCTATTTAAGCGTAAAAGTGTCGTCCCTGATTTGCATCTGCGGACTGCACAGGCTAATCCGGGACGACACTTTACGCACATGCATTTAGCCCAGTTTTCTCAGAACGCGTCTCATATTATTACTCTCCCCACCTTTGTTTCAAGTCGGACTATAGTCAGTACCTGGCATTTAATGCCAGTTGTCAGTTACTTTATACATATTGTTGTTGGCAGTTGCTGACATTAATATGTTTACTTATTACTGGTACCCCATGCAGCTAAGCGTAGAAATGAGTGGTTATAATAAAAGACTGGCTTTATGTAAGCCAATTCCTTAAATATACGATCCTATGGCTTTTGGTACACAATAATTTTGCGATGAGTTTAATAAAATGCAACACGCGATTATATAGTTCTATTTTAATATCTTAATATATGACTGTAATAGCCCAGTTGCAGATCACAATTATAATCACAATAAAGGTTTCCTGTTTAATAATAAAAATATTATCTAGCTGAAATAAATTAATGTTTTTCAACTACTTGAAGTCTCGCCGATTTACTATTAATATTATGCTACCGGATTTATATAGCGCCCTTTTCATGCAAGTGTGCACGTTCAAATGCGCTTTACATAAGAACATTTGACGTATCGCAGATACGAATACATTTTGCAACGCTGTTTCAAAAGAAATCGATCAAAACTACTCAATTATACTATAAAACTACTCTATTATACTATAAGTACTACGTAAAAACATGCACAGTAACCATAGATTAGAAAGATCAACAAGACACTGTAAAACTACCCTATGTGTATAGCCATAAGACAATTAATGAAACAATAAAATCTAAAACTTAAACAATAAGTACTACGTAAAACAAAAAAAAAATTGTGCTTCCTTTTAAGGGTTAAATCAAGTTGATGATGATTGAGATTTTATATAATGAATTGAATAAACCACTGCTTATATTGCATAAGATTGGAGGAAGAGGTGAGTTTTCAGTGCCTTTTTGAATGAATTCAGTGTTGAAGAACCTCGAATGTTTGATGGAAGTGAGTTCCAGAGTTTTGGAGCAGCGTACATGAAACTTCGCTCTCCGTATGATACGGATTTAATCTTCGTTGGAATCACTAATGAAGTCGCTTCGTTCTCTGATCTTAAGTTTCGCCTTGGTTCAAAGACTTAAAGTAGGTTTTTCAGATATACAGGCGATTGTCCATTTAAGGCTTTGAACGCATTGGTAAGTATTTTGAAGTGGATTCTTTTTTCTACTGGGAGCCAGTGTAGTTCTTTTAGGATTGGTGTTATGTGACTATAGCGGGATGTTCTTGTGATAACACGCGCCGCAGTGTTTTGAACATTTTGTAGTTTCTTGATAGCTGATGTTTGTGTTCCATACAGCAGTGCATTGCAATAGTCTAGCCGAGACGTGACAAGTGAATTGACCAATGATTTTGTGGCATTTGGTGTAAGATATTGCCTGATGTGACCTATTTGCCTAATCTGACCAAAACATGATCTACTTATAGCATTAATATGATGTTCATTCTTGAATCAAACCAAGCACCGAGATTTCGTACGTATTGCGATGGTTTAATTGTCGAGTCCCCTACTTTAATAGTTAACCCATCTACGTACTTGGCGTTGTTTTGACTTGAAAATACTATGACGTCGGTTTTGTCGGTGTTAATTTTTAGCATATTTGTATTCATCCACGAGATGATATCGTGGAGGCACTTTTCAACTCGATTTAGTGTTTCGTCTTGGGCTGCTCCATCGGTGGGTTCAAAGGAAAGGTAGAGCTGTGAGTAATCGGGGTAGAAGTGATGCCCGAGTCCATGTTTTTTGCAAATTTCCCAAACAGGTTTAGTGTACATATTATAAAATTTTGGGCCTAACGCAGATCCCTGGGGTACGCTGAAGGTCAGCAGCACTGGTTATGATACCTTGCCGTCAATGCTCACCGTTTGGAAGCGGTCAGATAGGTAGGAAGCTACCCACTGTAGTGGTTGTTCAGCAAAGCCGAACTGTTGTTCGAGACGGCTTAAAAGGGTTATGTGGTCGATGGTGTCGAAAGCGGCAGAGAGATCCAGCATAACAAAGACAGTGACCTTTTTCTTATCTAATGATTGAAGGCCATCGTTTTGAACTTTTAATAAAGCTGTTTCTGTTGAGTGAAACTTCCTGTATGCAGACTGATTTTCTGAATTTAAATTGTTTTCTGTCAAATGTTCATCTATTCTTCTGCTGACAACTTTCTTCAATAATTTTGAAACATATGGCAGATTCGAAACCGGGCGATAGTTTTGTAGTGTTTCTTTATCTAAGGTGGGCTTTTTAAATAAAGGTCTTATACGTGATGTTTGAAATGATCTTGGTACACTTGCTGTTTCCATCGAAAGATTGATGATTTTTGTCAGTATTGGTAGCAGTTCAGTTTTGCATTCTTTCAGGAGCCAAGTTGGAATAGGGTCAAGCTCGCAAGATTTATTTGGGGATTGCATAATGATTTTTTCAACTTCTTCCTCAGTTGTCGGACGGAAATGTGTCAAACTGCATGTTTCTGCTGTTGGGTTATTATCATTACTATGTTTTGAATTTGCTTGAGATAGGGCATGTTCAGAGATATCTTTTCTGATACCTTCACTTTTATTTATGAAAAACTTATTGAAATCTTGTGCTAACTCATCGGATGTTTTGCCAGAAGGGAGAGCTATTTCAGATGGGCCATCTAGTAAGTGTTTTGTGATTTTGATCACGGCCACAGGATGTTACTTTATCTGAATAAAAATCTACGCGTGCTTTTTTCAACATTTTGTTCATTTTGGCGCAGTGGTTTCTATAAATTTCATGATCAATAGTGAGTCTCGATTTTAGCCATTTTCTTTCCAAATTTGATATGTTTAGCGTCATGAAGCTCATCTGTGTACCACGGGCAAGTCGGCCGCAGGGTTAAAGATTTTGTTCTTAGTGGAGCATGTTTGTCTACCAAAGATGAAAGTTTAGTATCATAAGTTTGGACAAGGGTTTCAGGGTCATCTATATTTTCAAATTGTATTTCTGACTCTGTGATATCCTGTTTAAATGTTTCAATATTGATCTCTCGTAGTTTCCGAAAGGTTACAGTTTTTCTAACCGGAGCTGGTTTTGATGCTCTTGCATTAAGATGACGGCATAATGGTCTTTAGAAATGTTTCCTGAGCCGACTGAAAGTCCAGGATCGGTAACAACTACGTTGGATACCGTATCCACAGTGTCCCTGGTGATTAAAACGTCCAGAGTGTGTCCTCGTACGTGTAATGGCTCTTTTACATGCTGCATCATACCAAAAGAATGAAGTATATTAATGAACTTTACAGTATCTTTATCAGACGGATCGTCAAGGTGAAAATTCAGATCGCCGGTCAAAATGATGTTTTTATCTGTTATTGCATATTTTGATAAAAACTGGGACCATTCTTCCTCTAAGAAAGTACTTGCTTTCAAGCCATTGTCGTTTGATGGAGGCGGTCTGTAGATTACAGCCAATCTTAGAGAGTAGTCTTTAATATGTACACTACAGTCCATGTGTTCAAAGGTAGTGAATTGTTTGTCTTTAGTTGAAGTCAAGACTTTTATTTCAATGCTAGTCTTGTGTATTAAAGCAACTCCTCCCCCACGGCGACCGCGGGGACGTTGTACATGTTTTATTTGGTAGCCTTCAGATAAGAGCTCGGTAAAGCAGGTTTTATCTGTCGATGTGCCAAGCCAGGTTTCTGTTATGGCTACAAGATCAAACTCATTAGTTGATATAATATCGTTGAGAGACAGGGTCTTGTTTTTTCCAGATCTAGGATTTATGTTGCATATTTTGATGTTTTTCTGCCCGCTAACCGGTGATTTTAGCTTCAATTTTGACTTTTATAAGGTTATCATGAATGGTCGTCTTTTGGACGGTTTGCAGAGGTTTTGCTGTATTTGACAAGTTACTGGTTATTGTAGGAATTTCTCTTGGTAGTAATTTAATATTCTCCAGGTGGACACCCTGGTTTATGTCATGATTTCGTTTCAGCTTATGTTTACCGCCGCGGGCGCCTCTGTATTTCAAGGTACTGTATGATTTCAATAGTGAAAGAGTTTCATTGTCCGGTTTTATCAATTTTCTATCCACACCTGCACAGTGCAGTAATTGATCTTTATTGTACTGAATGAACGACATAATCCTTTGATTTTTTGCTCACTACAACGTATAAGTTATACACACAATTTTTATAAGACTATTTGTATCTAATTATTTTACTAATTAAAATGAAAAACTAACTACAAATAAGTAAAAAGTACTAAGCTATGTGTTCATGTAACAATGTGACGAAAATCCAGATTCTACAAGTCCAAATAATCAACGTTTCATCAGAGCTAAATTTTTGCAGCCGACACTTGGCGCACTCGCACTTCTGTTTTCACCGCGTATCAAAATCGACTGGTTTTTGTAACGTTATTCCGGTTAGTAAATGTTCTGACTTAGGTCAGCAAGATTTAAGGCACTTCCTGTCACTCTTGGTACAACCCGCCTACTTTCCTCATCAACAATGCAAGATTGGTGGCCGATATTGTCGGATATTGTCAGTAAAGTGAGCCTGGCAAAGGATGCTTATCTCAAACTAATGAATAACTAAACTCTTATGCAGTTGAATATATTCCGGTATAGTTTTCCACATTGTGTTGTATTCACGAATCTTAAAATACATGTACTAATTTGCATTTAACGTTCAGTTTTTTTCATGTTTTAGTTTATTTTTATTCCCTGCCAAAGGCGGATGGATATAGATTGGTGTTTGCCGTCCGTCAGTCCGTTCGTCCTCCAGTCACACAGTTTTCATAGTAATATCTCAGAAACTATATAAAATATCAACATTAAACGTCATGGGTGTGTATATATATTAATGAGGATAAGTGTCATACACAAAAGCCATAACTCTATACTTTCTTAAATAAGAGTTATTGCTCTTTCTTTTTTAGTATTTTACTTTTCAGGGCTATATCTCAGATACAATGCACGATTTCAACATTACGCTTTGTGGGTGTGTTGATATCAATAAGGAGAATGGCATTGCACAAAATCATTACTCTACACTTTAAATAAGAGTTATTGCGTTTTGTTGTTTTTGTATAATGCAGGAACGCTATAAGAATGTATCATGAAACTTCATGGATGTATAGATATCAATGAGAATAATTGCTATGCATAAAAACATTTATCATACACTTAATTACTTTCTTTAGAATTGTACCGTTGATAAGATGATTTTAACCCATCCGCAAACAAAAATAAACGGGAATATCAATTCCACAATTTTGCTTGTTTTTTATTTTTATGCCCCCGGATCGAAAGATCGGGGGTATATTGGTTTTGGCCTGTCTGTCTGTCATTGTGTCAGTCATTGTATGTGTGTTTCACAAAACCTTAACCTTGGTTAAACTTTTATAACTTTTGCAATATTGAAGATAGCAACTTCATATTTGGCATGCATGTGTATCTCATGGAGCTGCACATTTTGAGTGGTGAAAAATAAAGGTCAAGGTCATCCTTCAAGGTCAAAGGTCAAATGTCATTGTTTTTTTCGTTCCTTAAACTTTTCGATCGAAAGATCGGGGGTATATTGTTTTTTGCCTGTCCGTCTGTTATTGTGTCAGTCATTGTATGTGTGTGTCATAAAACTTTAACCTTGGTTAAACTTTTATAACTTTCTGAATATTGAAGATAGCAACTTGATATTTGGCATACATGTGTATCTCATGGAGCTTCACATTTTGAGTGGCTAAATATCAAGGTCAATGTCATCTTTCAAGGTCAAAGGTCAAATGTATGGCTTCAAAGCGGCGCAATAGGGGGCATTGTGTTTCTGACAAACACATCTCTTGTTCAAAATAGAATGGTTGCTTCAGTAAGCGCTGGTTGCTTATTTTTTTTAAGTAATTGTAATTCCGTTGAAAAGCTCTCTAAGTATATAATAATATACAACATAGGTGTATACACCAAATTTCAGACGTTTATTTTATGCGCATTTATAACTGTACTTGTAAGTTGATATGCATGTGCGCATCGGGTCTGTCATGTAACAACAAAATAAATCCGAAAAAAAAACAACCTTGAACGAAATTTCCCCGCTGTCTTGTTTGCAGTTCAGTTGGATATCAATGACACGTCTGTCGGCAAAACGTACATGACAGGGGGCGGTCTCGTCGGAAAGTATGTCGCTCTCCAACTGCACTTCCACTGGGGCCCGGACAACAAACGCGGCTCCGAGCACACATTTAGGGGTCGCGAGTTCCCATTGGAGGTAAGAGAGTGTTAGGTGTGGATGATTACGGGAGCCAATGAGAGTAACATTGTCAAAACAGCTTTGCCGTGGTTAAATACCGTTCCACTTAAAAGCTCTTAAATTTAAAATAATATTTCATACACTTGCCATTATACTATCACCGACGCATCAAGTTACGTACACATATGTTGCAATTTTAGTTTTTGAGTTCGGAAATGTATTGTGGTTTTATTCGTATTGTATATTGAACGCCAGTTTAAATCATCCGATTAAATTTTAAAAAAAACACATAAGATATTATACATTATGTACATTTGTGCTTAATTCTGACATGACAGTACTAGAACAATAAATGAACAATTAAGGACATGTGATTCCTTTATGCTTTTAGTTGCATATCGTACACATTAAGGACAATATGACGCTAGCTGACGCCAAGAACGTGTATGACGGTCTCGCCGTACTTGGAATCTTCTTTTTGGTGAGTTCGGCAACGACGTCCACATCATGGTTTATAGCCTTCCGAATTTCATTTATTCTATGTTAATAATATAGCTAATAATATAGCTCGAGCATTTTAATGCCCCCTTTCGAAGAAAAGGGGGTATATAGTTTTCGCTCTGTCCGTCTGTCAGTCTGTCTGTCAGTCTGTCTGTCTGTCTGCCAGTCTGCCACTCTTTTCGTGTCCAATCTCTAATTCAAATAGTTTTCATCTAATCTTTACCAAACTTGGTCAGAAGTTGTATCTAGACAATAATTAGGTCAAGTTCGAATATGGGTCATGCCGGGTCAAAAACTGGTCCGGGGTCACTTGTGCATTTCAAGGATTTTAGCATAATGTCCCGCTCTCTTATTATGCTGCCCGAAATAAAATTTCGGCGGACATAGATAGTATGCCAGTTTGTTCCTTCCTTCCTTCCTTCCCTTCCTCCTTCTCCTTCCGGAAGGACAGGAAGGAAGGACGGCAGGAAGGAAGGAAGGGCCCTTCAGGAACGCGTAGAAGGACGGGGGGACTCCGTCCGTTTCGTCTTCCTCCTTCCTTCCTTCCTTAGTCCTTCGCTTCCTTCCTTCCTTCACTTCCTTCTTCGTTCCTTCCGTTCCTTCCTTCCTTCCTTCCTTCCTTCCTTCTCCTTTCCCTTCCTTCCTTCCTTCCTTCCTTCCTTCGCTTCCTTCCTCCTCCTGCCTTCCTGCCTGCCTGCCTGCTGCCGCCTGCCTGCCTGCTGCCTGCTGCCTGCCTGCCTGCCTCCCTCCCTCCCCCCTCCCTCCCTCCCTCCCGCTCCCTCCCGTCCCTCCCTCCTCCCTCCCTCCCTCCCTCCCTCCCTCCCTCCCTCCCTCACTTCTTCCTTCCTTCCTTCCTTCCTTCCTCCTTCTTTCCTTCATTCCGTCACACTTTTGTTACCGTTTCTCAAAGCGACTTCAATACTTTACCAGTCTCTTTCATATTTGGCATGTAGGTGCCTTGCATGGACCTCTACCTTTTGAAGAGGTTTGGGTTCACTGGGTTCAAGGTCAAGGTCACCAAGGCTAATAATAGATTTCCGTCACGCTTTTGTAACAGTTTATCATGGGCCTTCAATACTTTACCAATCTCTTTCATATTTGGCATGTAGGTACCTTGCATAGATCTCTACCTTTTGATGAGGTTTGAGGTCACTGGGTTCAAGGTCAAGGTCAACGAGGCTAACAATAGATTATCTATCACACTTTTGTTTCAGTTTCTTATAGCGTCTTTAACACTTTACCGATCTCTTACATATTTGCAATGTACCTTGCATGGATCTCTATCTTTTGATGAGGTTTGAGGTCATTGGGTCAAGGTCACCGAGGCAAATAATAGATTTTCCGTCACGCTTTTGTTACAGTTTCTCATAGGGTCTTCAATACTTTACCAATCTCTTTCATATTTGGCATATAGGTACCTTGCATAGACATCTCCCTTTTGATGAGGTTTGAGGTCACCGAGTTCAAGGTCAAGGTCACCAAGGCTAATAAAAGATTTGCCGTCACGCTTTTGTTACAGTTTCTCATAGGGCCTTGAATACTTTATCAATCTCTTTCATATTTGGCATGTAGGTATCTTGCATTGACCTCTACATTTTGATGAGGTTTGAGGTCACTGGGTTCAAGGTCACGGAGGCTAATAATAGATTTTCTTAAGGTCATACTTTGGTTAAAGTTTCTCATAGCGCCTTCAATATTTGATCGATTTCTTATATATTTGGGATGTAGTTACCTTGCATGGACCTCTACCTTTTTGATGAGGTTTGAGGTCACTGGTCTCAAGGTCACTGAGGCTAATAATAGACTTTCTCAAGTTCACACTTTTTCCACACAATTAAACCATATATCGACAAAGCATCATTGGGGAGCATCCATCAGTTACTGATATCCTTGTCAGTCTGTCACACCTTTCGTGTCCGCTCTCTAATTCAAATAGTTTTCATCTGATCTTTACCAAACTTGGTCAGAAGTTGTATCTAAACAATATCTAGGTCAAGTTCGAATATGGGTCATGCCGGGTCAAAACTGGTCACTGGGTCACTTAGTGCATTTCAAGGATTTAGCATAGTGTCCGCTCTCTTATTGAAGTATTTTTCATCTGATCTTTACCAAACTTGGACAGAAGTTGTATCGAGACAATATCTAGGTCAAGTTCGAATATGGGTCATGCCGGGTCAAAAACTAGGTCACGGGGTCACTTAGTGCGTTTCAAGGATTTAGCATGGTGTCCGCTCTCTAGTGTATGTGGCTTTCTGAGTTATTTTGATATTCTACGACATTTTTTTGCCCCCTAAGGAGGGCATATAGTGATAGGACTGCCCGTCCGTCTGTCCGTCCGTCTGTCCATCACACTTTGCGTTTAGATTTCGAAAAATGCTCATCACCTCTATGTCTCTTCAGATAGCAATTTCATATTTGGCATGCATGTGTATATAGACAAGCCCTTTCCATACGCACACAAATTTTGACCCCTTGTGACCTTGACCTTGAACATAGGGTTCGCGTTTAGGTTTCGAAATCTGCGTTTAGGTTTCGAAAAAAGCTCATAACTTCTACCAAGCGTTTATAGGGGGTATAAGTCATCCTATGGTGACAGCTCTTGTTAGTAAGAGTAACACGTGCCAATCAAATTTAATTATTTAACATTACTTATTTATAGTTTACTTATTAAACATTTGTATACGATAACAATTTGATTTGGGTACCTATACTCAGCGACTGTTCGAATATACTCTTATAATTCACCAAATACTTTAACTGAACAAAAGTGACGCAAAAAGCAAATGTATAATGCTAAAATCAATTATTTACATCACTCTCGCAAAACCGGGCTTAATGCAAGGGCTTTTTATCGCGCAAAATAATCAGGATGCTTTTCGCTAAGTCTCTTCTAAACGAAAATCCAGTCTAGGCGGAGCATGGTCGCAGTCCGCACAGACTTAAATGGGGTCACAGCTTTAGCACAGACATTAGGCCCGGTGTAATAAGAGATCGACTCACTTACTTTGAAAGAAATGTTGCGTGACGTCAGCTACCTGATCAGTTAACATCGTTAATGTGATACCACTTTATAAATTTATACGAACTGTTTGAAAGTTTGTAGGAGGGTGACGTGCTTTTAAAGTTAATCCCAACATCATTCATCAGGCATGACATTAACATACCCCAAAACTGGTAGGATACTTTTGTCCGGTGAGTGAATTAAAATAAATCGTGAGTTAACGTGATCCCGCTTAATTCGATACAAGGGGATGTAGGTTAAAAAAATAAACAGTACATGTTTGGACGTTGACAGTGTCAGCTGCATTAATCATTAATTTCATTGAATATGCCTTTTGTTTTGTGTATCTTCAAGTGACTCATCATAAAATGTCACACATATTGAACACCAATTATAATATGGTCTGATAATTAATTCTACCCTTAAACTAAATTAAAATAATATTAAAATATTAAACCACGCTTTGCTTATTATATGAAGAATAAACTCGTTCAATTTGTTAATGGTTTCACCATTCCCTGCAGTTTTGTACAACGTTTACGAAATCCGTCTGTACATTTACAGCTAATAAAATTATGTTGTACTCGCTAGATCACATTGAATTATTCAGTCATGGCATCGGCCTAATTATGATTGCGATAAAACATAGACACACGTTCTACTACTCATTGAAAAGCTTAAAAGAGCATTATGTTATGTTATGTATTTAAAAGCATATATCCACTGTCTACTATGCGTTGAAAATCCTCAGAATAAAGTACTACTATGAATGGAAAAATAACGCACTATTGAGTTCCGAAACACATCTATTGCTTGTTTGACAATCAACCAGCGTCAGTATCATCTGTGTTTTGCTCATGTAGCGGGGATCGGTCGTTTGAAAAATCTTAACGTAGTAAGCGGAATTTGAACGTCGTAAGAAAAATCTGGCGTTTACATGGAAATCATGACGTAACTTTAAGGGAAATACGGCGCATACATGGAAATCATAACGTAGCAAGGAAAATCTAACGTTGTAAAGGAAATCTGGCGTATACATTAAAATATTCACGTAGTAAGGGAAATCTGACGTATACATGTACATCATAACGTAGAAAGAGTAATCTTAGTGTAATATGGAAACTTTACCGTTAACATAGAAGGGATAATCTTAACATAGACATTGAAGTCGTAACGTAGAATGGAAAATCGTAACGTAGTAAGAGATATCTTAAAGTAAAAAAGGAAAATCTCTACGTCGAAATGGAAATATATACTATTTAAGTCTTAACTTAGCAAGGAAAAAGGCACAAGGTAAATCTTAACTTAGTAAGGATATATGTCAATTTGTGTTTTACCTCACGTAATGGTATTTTATTTGACAGGTTGATGGAGAGAACAATACTGATATTCAGCCACTTGTTGAAGCCTTGCGCGACATTAGACACTACGGTATGTTACTTGTGATATTCAGGAGAACTACTTTGCAACGAAACCTGAATCTTATATAGATTATTATCATTTTAGCCCCGTCATGCGAAAATGGATCTTATGTCATGTGCGACCCGAGAAGCACTAGACCAGTCTGCGCAATCGGACAAGTCTGGTCATGAGCTACGCTGTCCGCTATTAAGTGTAGCAAGGTCTTATTGCGGACAAGGTAGCTCCCTACCAGACTTCGCGGATGCACAGACTTGTCTGGAGCTTCCCATGGCCGCATATGCCAAGAGACCCAGTTTCGCATGACGCGGCTTATTCAATGGTGATTTGTTTGCGCAGAAAGCAATAACGAAATAAAAATAACACGACGAAGATAATAATTTAATAGTGATTTGTGTTGTACAATAAGCTGTGAACGAAGTAAGGAATGCGGTGTAAGTGGTCAGATGCCTAGTTAATCCATTTATGCAGAGCGTATAGAATAAAGACATGATGCGGTGTCTCATCAGGGTCTGCGCTGTTTGCTGAAAGGAATTTCTGTAAGAAATATTCTAAATATAGAAAAAAATATACTAGACATCCCTAATTTTGGAAATAAATTGATCCAATTTAGAAGGATGGGAGAGTCCACTAGGCATAAATGGGTTAACGCGTTTGAATTTAGTTTAGACCAAGTAAAATAACGTACACGCGCTCTGTCTTTTTTAGCGAAAACCTTTTCGTATCATATCCTACAAATCTCGTACATGCTTATATTTGACTATATATCACGTCACTGTCTTTCTGTTATATTTAACGTTAACATGTTTTCAGGCCAGTCGCGTCCTCTAAACCTGGACTTCTCCCGCCTGATGCCAGCCCACGTGACTGAGTTCTACCGCTACAATGGCAGTCTGACCACCCCCACATGTGATGAGGCCGTCATCTGGACCCTGTTTGAAGACAAGATCACCATCTCAGATGCGCAGGTAATGCCTCCACAGTTAACAAACATGGACAAGAACTGTTATGAAATATGATTGTGCTATTATGCTGTATTAGATATTATTTTTGGTGATGCTGTTCGAATAATCATATAAAAATCGTTTATGCATGCATGTTCAATATTGGAATACTTGGGTTTCGTTAGAACCTGGTAGACACCTTTTCCATGTGTACTTTTTTCGCATTGTCTTTCCAGGGTAAGAGCATTTATATTACAATTTATGTTGACACATTGCAAATAACTTTCGTCTTGGTCGTGAATGCAGCTTATGTAATTGCAGATGCGCGAGTTCCGTGCGCTTTATGAGAAAGGCGTGAGCGCCAATGAGACCAAGGAGCCCCTTGATATGAACTACCGGCCTGTGCTACCCCTCAACAGCAGGACAGTGAAAAAAAGCTTTGATAAAGGTGACTGGACATAGTACTGTCTGATTAAATTGGTTTATGATGTTGAACAATAAAACATGTGTGTAACTTTGTTATTTACATCAGGCATCTTGTTGCGTGTGAAAAAAATATCATTTTTTTATATTTCATTTACAGCGATACCCGACAGTTGGCACTGGGGATACCATGGTTATGAAGGTTAGACGATAATACTTGCAATTATAATTTCACACATGTGCATTATACTTTAATATATACTTTTATTCGTAACATGAGTTTGTGACTCGTGATGTTATAATCATACACTGTAACCATGACGACGCTTGCAGCCCCTGAGAACTGGCCCCTGTACTACGAAGAATGTGGCAGAGCTGCGCAGTCCCCGATTGATATCCCCCATCCGAATAAGCCGGAAATGGTGTTTGACTCTAGTATGAATCTGGACACTTTGACCTTTATCAACTACGATCAGGCTTTCAATGGAAGCTTGTCAAACAACGGCCATGCTGGTGAGTGGCTGCACTGTCTAATTATGTCCAACTTAACCCATTTATGCCTAAGTGGACTCTCCCATCCTTATAAATTGGATCAATTTATTTCCAAAATTAGGGATGTCTAGTATATTTATTTCTATATTTAGAATATTTCTTACAGAAATTCCTTTAAGCAAACAGCGCAGACCCTGATGGAACGCCGCATGATGCGGCGTCTTATCTGGGTATACGCTGTTTGCCAAGGCCTTTTTCCTAGACTCTAGGCATAAATGGGCTGACAAATGTATGCATAATGTAAGGCATATTATTGCATATTTCGCACACGTATACACGTGTCAATACATTTATTTGTTGTTGTTTCGATTTAATAAGAAATGGATTACACTCATCAGTGGTATTTAAATTCTCTCCGCTGGTAATATCATGAGGTAGTGAGCCTAATATGATACATCGGAAGTGCTATATTTCCTATCATGAAGAGTTCTTAATTTAAGTTTGGGTGATAGTATCATCCAAGATAACGCCAGCAATAACCGTTCTTTTTCTCCGTCTCTAGTTCAAATTGATATCGCGCCATCCGCCGGGCTCGCGATCAAGAATGGTGGACTTCCGGGAACCTTCCGGGCGGCCCAGTTCCACCTCCACTGGGGTCCCAACGACCAATCCGGCTCTGAGCACACACTGCAGGGAAAAATGTACCCCATGGAGGTGAGTTACAAAACAGTGTATTTGCAGTTATACTATTCACCGAATAATCCGAGTTATTCTACTCATCCAAATGTCGGCGCTGGCGTCCGCGTATTACTATTGCAGCATCACCATATCTCCGTTTGTAATACAGGTATTCAATGGAAATTTCATAAATCTATTCAATTATAACTTCACTTATTAATTTTGATCTGCATTTTAGAAGAATATACCACTTATTATACTTGTACCGGTATATTCAGGAAAACAAATGTGAGCACAAATTCCTGTGTCTAGTAGACATGTATGTCTAGCATGTGGTTGCTTTTTGGGCCGATTGGCTGATGGTCACTGTTACTAAAAACATATAGTAAAACTAGATGGGGACTTTTCGCTCAATAACACCAGTTTCGATGGAGATATTGTGCTGGCATTCGTTGTGTAGGTAGGTTACAGGCTCATCTATTGAGGGTTTTCATTTTGGGCCAGTGAGGTTCATGTCAGTGTAAACCCATTAATGCCTAGCGTCTAGAAAATAGGACTTGGCAAACAGCGTTGACCCAGATGAGACGCCGCGTGATGCGGTGTCTCATCTGGGTCTGCGCTGTTTGCTTACAGGAATTTTTGTAAGAAATATTCTAAATATAGAAATAAATATTCTAGACATCCCTAATTTTGGAAATAAATTGATCCAATTTAGAAGGATGGGAGAGTTCACTGGTCATACATGGGTTAATATAGATAACAAGAAATCTTGCTGGATTACGTCAGTTCGGATGGAGGCATTGTTATGTATGTTTGTTTGTAGGTACCCTTCATGCAGACCTAGGTACGGTGGGGTTGAAATTGGGGCAACTTGGGATAATCTCATTGTCTCCGCTCAGTAATTTGAGTTTATATTGGGCTGTTGATCGGTATTTTTGTGTGTAGGTAGCATAGATATTTCTTTTAATGTTAGTTAAAATTGACTTATTGGTAACTACTAAAACTTAAAAAAAGTTTCTCTGTTAGGTCAGTCCGTTTGTCTGTCTGTCTGTCTGTCTGTCTGTCTGTCTGTCTGTCTGTCTGTCTGTCTGTCTGTCTGTCTGTCTGTCTGTCTGTCTGTCTGTCTGTCTGTCTGGTCTGTCTGGTCTGTCTGGTCTGTCTGGTCTGTCTGGTCTGTCTAGTCTGTCTGGCTTCAATTATTTTCAAACACCGAACAATTTAAACAAAAACAAACACACACAAATTGAATACTCAATGTACCGTATTACAATTTTTAAGATGATTATAAAATATTCGTTCCACAATAAATTGTGTATGAATTTGATCGTCTCAAACGGACAAATGTAGGACAGATTATGATTTAGATATGGATATTTGTTGTTTGAAATACATTTGATAATGCACATGTTATCATATTCAGCATTGCCCTAGATTTCACGTTTGCTTTCAGATTCACATTGTCCATTACAATGAGAAGTATGGCAGTGTTGCGGGCGCTGTCTCTCAGCCTGACGGTTTAGCTGTTGTGGGGTTTTTCTATCAGGTTACATTTTATATTTTTCGAAATATATTAAATGTGGTGGAACTCCAAAGGATCAACGTGTTAAATCGAACGCCTTATAGCGGCCTTTTCACGCTTTGGTCAATTGACAAAATTAAAAAAAGTTGTTTGAGATTCGCAAATTTTCGTTTTAGTTATGATATTTGTGTGGAAATAGTAATACTGAACATTTACCATGCTATAAAATATCCATTATATGCATCTTTTGACGATTTGAAAACATTAAAATTATAAAGCGTTGCAACGCGAAACGATTGAATAATTTGGAGAGTTCTATTGTTGTTATATTTTGTTATATTTTGGGGAAACTACGAGGACTGCTTATATAGGTAAAAAATACATCCATTAGCATGAGTAGGAATGGTCGAGTGGGCTAGGCGGGAGACTTTTTAATCCAGGTCCAGGGGTCAGTGGTTTAGCCCTGTTGAGGGTTACTGATTTTCCCTTTTTATGCCCCCGGTAGGGTGGCATATAGCAGTTGAACTGTCCATCAGTATGTCAGTCAGTATGTCAGTCTGTTTTTCCGTCCGAAAAAACAACTTTAACGTTGGCCATAACTTTTGCAATATTGAAGATAGCAACTTGATATATGGCATGCATGTGTATCTCATGAAGCTTCACATTTATAGTGGTGGAAGTTCAAGGTCAAGGTTAATTCTTCAAGGTCAAAGGTCAAACAAAATATTATTTCAAAGCGGCGAAATAGGAGGCATTGTGTTTCTGACGAACACATCTCTTGTTTAATTGTATTCTTGTTTTTTTACTGGAGATTTTTAAGTCCAATGTTTAAATTTATCAATATAAAGCATTTAATGACAAGCTACAATACATGCCAAATTCTGTGAAAAGGCCCATTTAAATATAACGTCATGTAATCACATGCGACTATGTGCTTTTCGTGGTTGAAAACTATTTGGAGTAGTTTTGTTTTTAACATGTGTACGATTTTATTAGGATCGATTTCATTGGTTGCATACGGTCGGTAAAATCGGTTGACACGCTGTGTTTACGCATTTCATAAACTGATCCGTCGCAAAAAAATGATTGACTTTCAGTTAAAAAAACAATAGCTGGAAAATGAAATTCAAAATGTCTTCCCACTTTCTTCAGTCTAGTTAGTAAATAACGTAGGAGTTCTGGGATACACCCCTTTTCTTAACATTTTTTTCGGACTTATACACTTCGAAATACACACATCTGACAAATGTTGTTACTCCACACCATATTTATGATCATCTCCAAACAAATGTGCTTGCTGGCATTCCTCAACGTGTACATATGTTTGACACTACAATGCGCGTCAGATCCGATATATTAAAGCTTAGAACAATTAGTGGACCTCCATGCATTTAACGCCATCAAGTTAAAACAGTTGATTCCTGTTAATGGTGTTATTTTTAGCTCGGCTGTTTTCGGAGCAAACCCGAGGTATTGTCATTGCCAGCTCGCTGTACGCCGTCCGGCGTCTGCCGTCCGGCGTCTGCCGTCCGCGTCGTGCTTAAACCTTGACATTGTGTCTAAAAGCAAAGTACTTCCACCTACAACTACTTCATATGTAGCTGCACCTTGACGAGTTCTACACGCCACACCCATTTTTGGGTCACTAGGTCAAAGGTCAAGGTCACTGTGACCTCTAATATTCTTCTGACAAGCTTTCATTTATTCAAAACTGCACCCGCAGCCGATCGTTGGCACCCGCTATGCGGTGCTCTTGTACTTACTTACATTGATTAGTGGATTAAGTTGAAAAAGAGGACCACTTGAACTTATTAACTTATTGAGCAATTTCATTTCAACATAGTTAATACACGCATCGTCAAGTTTCAGACTGCAATATAATGTGATATTCAGTGAAGTTATTTATTGCAGGTGTCACCTGTCCCCAATGGCAAGTACTCCAGGATCGTCAGTGAGCTGCCGAAGATTGCGTATAAAAGTACGTTAATGACAAATACAATTTAGCCTTTCACTACAAAAACGGGGTATCATTGACGAGCGTAATGTGTTGTCCCCGTTTATCACAGGCTTATCAGTTCGTTTAGAAGAAGTCACCTTTACGCCATTTATGCCTAGCGTCTAGAAAAAAGGAATTGGCAAACAGCGTAGACCCAGATGAGACGCCACATAATGCGGCGTCTCATCAGGGTCTGCGCTGTTTGCTTAAAGGAATTTCTGTAAGAAATATTCTAAATATAGATATAAATATACTAGAAATCCGTAATTTTGATAATAAATTGATCCAATTTAGAAGGATGGGAAAGTCCACTAGGCATAAATGGGTTTAGCGAAAATGTAGTTTTTTGCCGAAAGTGTCTATGATAAGCCTGTCATTTCACAGGCTAATATTGAACGACACTTTAATCACATGCAGTAAGTCCCGGTTTTCTAGATCGATGCTCAATTGTTTTGTTTTCTTTTAATGCAATATATATTTTAGTAAAGAAAAACATGTTTACAGTTCTCCGTGGTAATGAAAGTGTAAGTTTCTATCCGGACCTACACGGAATACTAATGTATGGCGTTGTGCGTATATACAGTGACTCACAACGAACTAAGGGGTTATCTTTCCGGTAGTAGTTGAAATGAGGAAATAGTTAGAAATTCCATCAAATTCGAGTGTGGTTTGGGGTACTTCAATTTATCTTTTATATTAATATAAACCCGTTATATACGATTAAATTAAGATATGATTTATATAAGATTCCGTCTCAAGCTACGATTTTCCGACCGTGTTAAGTACTTTTGTATTATAATGTGACAAAATGCTCGTGCATTCAGATAATAACGTTGGCAGCTAGGATATTTTTTTTTTTTACTCTTTGAGTGCTGGAACCGAATTTTGAAGGACTTTGCAAACAGTTTGGATCCAGATGAGACGCCATAGAACGTGGCGTCTCATCAGGATCCAAACTGTTTGCTATTCTGATAGTATTCTTTGGAAAAAAATCCGAAGAAAATGCTAATTTTAGAAATTCAGCAGACAACATTTAAGCAGACGACAAATTTCCCAGCATGCAAATGGTTAAAGGGGACCATATTCCCACTCAAAGCCGGGCAGTTGTGTATTTCAGTAGGAGCATATAGAATAGTTTTTGCGAATTGTTCAATCTATATATCGTATCAGGACATCAAACTGTTTATATCATTTGCGTTAGAAACAACAAATAAGCCAGAAATTTAATCTAGAATGATGCGTTATAAATTGTACATTAAAAGGTCAGTTTCAACTTTCTTTCCGTCTGTTAGGAAGTTCCAATCAATGACAATATTTATTAAGCTAGTACACCATGTACTGAAATCGTCTATCCGATTTCAATGGTACTTAAATTGAAATGAACAACTAACGTGTTCATGTTTTATACAGGATTCATGTGTGAATTGCATTTTCGCAGATTCGCCAAAGGTCGAGATCCCAAATATAAACATGGTAGACCTCACTCACCAAGACCTGCGCCTCAGCGAGACCCGTGGCAAACACTTGCCCTTCTACCGGTACAAGGGGAGCTTGACCACTCCTGGATGTGCGGAGGTCGTCACGTGGACAGTTATGGAACCGAAAATCCAGATCAGCGCCAGTCAGGTAACCAATCGCATGTGGTCATGTTATTTTTTAGAACTAGTGCACATGTTAAGCTATCAAAAATGCCGACACACGTATTACTTTATCCATAGTTTTGAACTTACCAGCCAGACATGCTAAGAATAAGGAGATATAACATATTTGACATATGGTAATTAGTGTTAGTCCGTGTCGTTTCTGCTGTTTTCCGTAGGTGCCCATCGTACCTTTGTTGATGTTTTTATGGGTACCGTCTAAAAAGTGTTTGGGAAAAAATTAAAACAAATGAACACTATACATGAATATTGACTATATTTTTAACAGATCGATGCATTCCGGGAGATGTTGCACATAACATCAGGACCTGTCACTCACGAGGACAAGATGGTTACGAACTACCGCCCAGTTCAACCCCTCAACTATCGCGCGGTGTACATGAGTCTGGACATGAAGACCACTACCGGCACCTCTGACGCCAGTTCCCTCCGAGCGATCATAGTTATACCCATTCTGGCCCTATGGTCCTCA
Organism: Dreissena polymorpha; assembly: GCF_020536995.1. Classification (NCBI taxonomy): domain Eukaryota; kingdom Metazoa; phylum Mollusca; class Bivalvia; order Myida; family Dreissenidae; genus Dreissena; species Dreissena polymorpha. The sequence goes on along the minus strand of NC_068357.1, from coordinate 130,776,929 downwards.
ATGTGGTAATGCTGTGCTGGTTATGAACAAAGTTCGAGTATTGCCAGTTTTCGTTGTTCAGGGCTTTTTGTTTCGGTGTCCTGTGCATTAAACTAGTTGCGCTGTTCTCAATTTATTTTATTTTTTAAATACATTCAGTTGTACAGTAAATTATAAGCTTTGTTTTCTTAGTCGGATCAGAGAAAAACTTTTTTAAAGGGACACGGTTTCGGTTTCGAAAAATGATGATCTCTTAAAGAAATGCCATAGGAAAATGTAAATAATGTAAATAATAAATAACATTCGAAATAACACTCCCGAGTAAAATCATTTTGTTGTGTTTTGTTCATTGCTTGATTATCATCATTTGAAATCGGTAAAACCATTAAGCGTGTTTTACACTTTTTCTCGATACTTTATACTTCTTGACCTATTCGTCTATCAAAGCGCATAGAATTCGCTCAATATATTGAAGCCTGTCTGGTGCATTTTTTTTATTCTGTCACAACGAAAGTTCCTGCAGTTCTCAACGCTAGTAACTGCTCCTAGAATGTGTTTCCTTTTCTTCTAATCATATCGAATTTCACGGTAGATATTATAAAGATGCATTTGTTTACAGTGTTTTTATGTTTTAACTTACTGTTTATTATCATGTATTCTCTCCTCTTTAAGCTCACCTGAGCACGACGGGCTCATGGTAAGCGATTGTGGTCATTCTATGTCCGGCGTCTGTCGTGGTATGTCGTGTGTCGTTCGTCGTCATTATTTAGCTGTAAACATTCTACAGACTACATTTGTTCATCGAATAAGAATGAAACTTTATAAGAATATTTATCTTGTCAAAATCTAGGCAAAGATCAAATCTTAGTACCATGCGTCCAAAACTAGATCACCACGCTTAATATTAAAAACACATTATTACAACTCAAGAAGCAGTGACATCAAGCTATTGAATATAAAGAATGGAAAACGATAAATACTTGAGAAGATTTTGCGGGGAAATCTGTAACAATGCCCTAAATCCAGCTGAGCAGGCGCTGGTATTTCATAAGCGTCCGCGAGATCACGCTAAGGGGACACACTCTTTGAATTTGGTTATAAGGCTTGTTAGTATAAACTTATGTTATGGTTACCATAAAGGAGCTTAATATGTTAACTCGATTACTTGCTAATAAGGTTCTCGTCAGTATAGGACATTTACATTTAATTCGCCTCCAAAAACTGTCACCTGTTCAAATCGTGTAGAAAACCCCCATTACCACCTTAGAGGCCATGTTTATGACTCAACTATGTTCAACTCTCGAAAAAGCCGACCAATAATCATGAAAATGATCTCGAGAATGACAAAAACCAAAATAATGAGAAACGCGAAAGCCTTGCGAACACTAAAAGACCCGGTGTATGTGAATGATCACCTTACAAAGCTCAATACCACAATACTTGCTTGCGTTAGGAAAAAGCAGAGAGACATAGTCGTGTCGACCTGGTCACGCGAGGGAAATGTGTACTACCGCGACGTCAACGAGATAGTACACAAAGTCGTCCAAGACCAATACCAATACTGGCTGGATCTACCATGGCCTAGCACTTAAGCCAGTATTGAAAATGTGATCTCTTTTCTTTTATAAACACTGTGTCCATAAACCAGAAACGCTCCACGAGATTTTCACAGTTGAACATTGTATATGACGTGCAGACCGCGCAACGAGAGGGCGAGAAAAACGATTCTACTCGCAGGAACACTAATTTAATTGTCTCTTATCGATAAAATTATACTTTGCTTGATGTCGTGTTGAATAACCAGTACACATTTAGGTTTACAATTTATAAGTACGCAAACAACTAATACAATCAATACATACACTTTTTATATTAACAGAGTTATTAATAATTATTAACTATCATTGAAATTATATAGCCATGAGGCTTATCTAGTTTTTCATTTTCGCGCTAGACTTGCCAACTTGTGGGATTAAAAAAAAACTAATTGTTCATATAAAGGGGGCGTGAAAACCGCAAAACGTAAACGAACTTTAACGATGTTTTTATAACCGCACTTACTGTTGGGTTTTTCATTCGAAACAATCGCTGTTATTGATTGATTTTTTTAGTAGCTTTTTACACACCATTCTTTTCTGCATATTGTAACTTAAATCCCCGTTAATTATCTACTATAAAAATTACATCTAAAAGGAAGCATACACAATAGTCTAAGCTGTATTGTTTTTGAACCCAAAATACTGTTAACAAAATTAAATTGAACGATACACTATACAGTAGATTTTTCTAACAAAGATCGTCTTATATAATAAAAGTCCCCACGATATCTATGACATTACAAAACCAAATAGATGAATCTATTCTTTACATAAATAGATTCAATAATTGTTGGTTGTAAATTAGTTATATCTTTTATGTTAAAACAACAAAAACGGATTGTGCGTTTCTAATGCACGCCTGTACCGTGATTGTGTCTCTTGTTTATTCTTGCTATAGCTGGTAGAGGCAACTACGGCTTTTACATTATTAATCAGTTGTATAGTGATGGATGCATTACGCACGTACACACACAAAAGACAGACGAATGAACTCTTTTTGAAAAATTTATATAAGTCGTTTGATTGTATTACCCTCTGAAATGATTTGCGTTAATAATGCGTCTATGGCTGGTAGATAAAATAACTTTTGTCCAACAACTAGTGATAGTTGATAGTAAAACCAAATGGTTCTTTTACTTATTTATTGCTCAAACTTATTCTGTGTTACAATTGTGAAAATGCCAACAACGAACTTAACACGTTAATTTCACTTAAACTTAAAATTTTCCACTTGATCGGAAAAACTTATTCTTAAAAAAATGTGTTGTATATCATTCAAAACTATATGTCACGCTCGGTTTTGTTTTCTTGTACATTGCTGTTTTGTTGCTGTATTTCCTTTTTGTCCAACAATTAGTGATAGTTGATAGTAAAACCAAATGGTTCTTTTAATTATTTATTGCTCAAACTTATTCTGTGTTACAATTGTGAAAATGCCAACAACGAACGTAACACGTTAATTTCACTTAAACTTAAAATTTTCACTTGATCGGAATAACTTATTCTTAAAAAATATGTTGTATATCATTCAAAACAATATGTCACGCTCGGTTTTGTTTTCTTGTACATTGCTGTTTTGTTGCTGTATTTCCTTTTTGGTGTAAAATGAATCACTTTTACACACACAGTAAAACACACAAATGCATGCATACATGCAAGCAATCACGCTATCTCGAACACAAACGAATTACCTTTTTTTTAAAATAGCTTTCAACATGTTTGGTTGTTGTACCTTATGTTTTTTTCTACTATGTTTAATGTTGTTCTGTTTGTTAATATTTTATTTCTTTGTTTCTTTTTGTGTATTATATATTTCACAAGATACCGGGACATACACGCACGCTTACACGCGCACACAAAAAACACACGCGCACACACACACGCATACACACACACACACACACACACACACACACACACACACACGCACGCACGCACGCACGCACGCACGCACACACACTCATGCGCGAAAGTGAGCATATACTTGTTAACAATCTCATTTCATCAACAAGAAGGCGTACAAACTACACTTTTTTATTTTTTTTGGTGAAAAATCAGTGTTACACACACACACACACAGTAAAACACACCAATGCATGGCTACATGCAAGCAACCACGCTCTCTCGAATACAAACGAATTACCAATTTTATTCTTTTTGTTCAAAAGAATTTTCAACATGTTTGGTTGTTGTATCTAATGTATGTTTAATGTAGTTCTGTTGTTTTTTCTCTGTCCCTTTAGATGTTTTATATATTTTCACAAAACACCGGGACATATACGCGCGCCTACACACGCACAAAAATCACACACACGCACACTCACGCACACTCACGCACACACACACGCCCGCGCACACAAACACCCACACGCACACACACACGCACACCCGCACACACACATACACACACGCATGAACGTACACACACACACACACACACGCGCGCATGAATGTACATACACACACACACACACACATGCACGAACCTGCGCATATACTTATTAACAATCACATTATATCAACGAGCAGGCGTACAAACTAAACATATTTATTACTTGAGATTACGGCATAGGAAACAAAAACACGTACTGTTTAAATACGCAAACGCCACGCAAACATTGTTGTTGTTTTTGCATGCCAGTGTTTTTTGTGTTTGCGTTGTTCTGTGTGCTGTTTTTCTTTCTCTTAAGCATTTTTTTACTTGTGTAATGATAGTGTTTGTTACACAATATATATATATATTTTTTTTTGGCGGAACCCTTTCTTCCTATTTGTCATTGTAAACAGTTTTTTTTATCATGTGTACCCGTTGCTTTTCGGGGTGTAAACATAACTTTTTTTCTGCTCATTTTTGTTTCCATATTTTGTTTGTATGTAGAGACATATCTTATCTTACAATAGAAACTAACTGGAGATGTTTTAAATTTGAAACTAACTGGACAAGCACACACAAATCATCATTTACATCACCCTCCATTAAATGATTAAATTATGTACATTGAATGTAAAAGGGCTAAACAATAAAGACAAACGCATAAAAATCTTCAAATGGTTAGACAAAAAAAAATAGTATATGCCTTTTACAAGAATGTCATTTGACACCTACTTTAGCACAAACCTTAAAAGATGAATGGGACGGAGAAATCTATCTCAGTGGAAAACATACTAATAAACAAGGCATTGCCTTTCTTATAAAAAATAATATAGGGATCACAGTCAATAACTTTAACGAAATAATAATTGGCAGACAAGCAAGTATAGATATCAAAATACACGAAACAGAATTAACATTAATTAATGTTTACGGCCCTAACATAGATGATTCCACATTCTACGAAACATTACAATCCTTTATAATTAATAACCAAGATAAAAACATCATAGTCGGTGGTGATTTTAATACTGTTCTTAACCCATTATTAGACAAAAAGAGTGGAAACCTTTATACTCATCCTAAAAATAGAAACATTTTAAATAACATAATTGAAAACTACAATATGATAGACATCTGGCGTACTATAAATCCAAACGAAAGCAAATTCACCTGGCACTCAAACACAAAACCAACAATATTTTGTAGATTAGACTATTTTTTAATATCTGAATCTCTTTGCAACATTATTGACAGATGTAACATAAAACCAGGATTTATGACTGACCACTCTCTAGTTGAACTTAAACTGCACAATATACTTCCTGAAAGAGGCCCAGGATACTTTAAAATTAACAATAGCATCTTATTAGATACACAATATCAAACACAAATAAAACAGGAAATATTAAATACAGTTCAAAATAATAAAGATGCAAACCCAAACACCTTATGGGAAGTAATTAAAGGAAATATACGTAACACAACAATTAGATACACATCATTTAAACAAAAAGAAACACACAAACTTGAAACTGAAACCATCAAAACCATTGAAACACTTGAAAAACAATTGCATCAAACAAACACAAATGATACCACCGACATTGAAAATGAAATAACATTAAAAAAACAAATATTAGATGGAATCTATCATACACATCTCAATGGAATAATACTAAGAGCGCGTGCACAGCATGTTGAACACAATGAAAAAAATACAAAATATTTCGCAAACATTGAAAAACGTAGAAGTGAACAAAAAACTGTACACAAATTAGTAGTCAATGGCAAAGATATAACAAACAGAACTGAAATACTAGAAGAACAACGTTTATTTTTCGAAACCCTCTATAAACGAAAAAATGTTGAAAATAACACCCTTTTTAAAAATACACATCACGCTTTAAACCAAGAGGAAAAACAACTGTGCGACGGATTGCTTAATGAATATGAATGTGGATTAGCCCTAAAAGAAATGCAAAATAACAAAAGCCCAGGATCTGATGGCATCACAATCGAGTTTTATAAAATATTCTGGAATGAGATAAAAACACATCTAATTAATTCACTTAACTATTCATTTAACAACGAAAACTACGCTACAAAAACAAGGTATTATATCGCTTATTCCAAAACCTGGAAAAAACTTAGAATCCTTATCAAACTGGCGCCAGATTAGTTTACTAAACAATGATTATAAAATTGCAACTAAAAGTATAGCAAACAGAATTTAAAAAATATTACCATCAATCATTTCAAAATCTCAATCTGGTTTTATAAAAGGACGTTACATTGGTGAAAACGTTCGTCTTATCCAAGAATGCATACACTATTTCAACAATTCAAATAATCCTGGTCTAATATTCTTTGCAGACTTTGAAAAGGCATTCGATTCGCTTGATCATTCATTTATGTTCTCTTGCTTAGAAAATATGAACTTTGGTGAAAGTCTCATTCAATGGGTCAAACTATTCTATACCGATATTAACAGTATAATCATTAACAATGGCTTCTTTTCAAACAGTTTTAACATCGAACGAGGGGTTCGACAAGGATGTCCACTCTCATCATCGCTATTTATTATTTGCATCGAGTATCTATCACATCAAATCCAATCAAATAAACACATAAAAGGCATATCACTAGAACCTGACGAAGAAATCAAACAATCCCTATTTGCTGACGATGCAACTTATTTTTTAAACGACAATTACGATTCTTTCCATAACCTAATAGAGTCGCTAACCCTTTACGGAATGACATCGGGTCTTAAACTAAACAAAAGTAAATGTACTGTGCTACGAGTAGGTAAATTAAAACAAAGTACTGTTCAATATAAAAAAGAAATGAAATTTTATTGGACATCCGATGAAGCCACAACGTTAGGCATTACTTTCACAAATAATGAAAAGGATACAGTTCTTAAAAACATACTTCCTAAATTACAGAATTTTAAAAACTGCTTAAAATCATGGCATCATCGTAAACTTACACTAATCGGAAAAAACACAGTATTGAAAACGTTTGCACTTCCTAAATTAATATATGTATTAACAGTTCTCCCAAATCCACCAAACGATGTAATTAACGATATAAAATCAGCAATATTTAATTTCATATGGGACGGTAAGCCTGATAAAATAAAAAGAACTCGGTTAATTCAATCTGTAGAAAATGGAGGTATCCAATTAACGAACATTGACTCATTCTTGAATGCAATCAAATGCAGCTGGGTTAAAAGATACCTAGATAATACCAATACGAGTAAATGGAAATTATTCTACCAAAAAATCCTTAAAAAATATGGTGACTCCTTACTCTTTGAATGTAACATCAGCAATACTATCTTACATAAAATTGCAAACGAAAACATATTTCTGTCTGATGTTCTATCAGCGTGGAGTGATGTCACTCATAACTTAGAAACCCAAACCAGCAGTAAAACAGTTTTATGGAACAATAAAGACATAACTTCAAACAATAAGACGTTTTTCTATAAAGATTGGTTTGAACGAAGCATTAAATATGTCGACCAATTATATGACTACAGAATTAAGGATTTCTACTCTTTTGATAATATATGCTACATATACGGAATACCTTCAAATAATTTTCTGAAGTACTACACACTAATCAAAAGCATACCCATACATATTAAATCTGAAATCAATACAAATAATACACCATGTACTCAAACAACATTTGTAGAAAACATACTTGGAAGAAAAAACAAAACAAATAAAATATTTTACACACTACAAATTAAAAACCCTACAGAAAACTCCAAAATCCAAAATAAATGGCAAGACCTTTTTGTAGAAAATGAACTTAATTGGAAACACATATTTACCATGCCATATAAAGCAACCATTGAAAGCACACTGAGAAATTTTCAATATAAATACATCCATAGAATTATAGCTACAAATAAATATCTCTTTAAATGCAAATTAGCTAACTCAAATCTGTGTGACTTCTGCAGTGAAAACATTGAAACTATAGAACATCTTTTTTGGGAGTGCAAACACATCCAGCCTATTTGGAATCAATTAATATCATTTCTTGAACAACAGCAACTAAACGTTAAACTATCTTTCTTAAATGTAAGTTTCGGAATTAACTCATTGAAATCACTAGACGGTAATAATATTGTGAATTTTATGGTTATATTGATGAAATATTTTATCTTAAACATGAAGTACAAAAAACAAGTACCAAATTTTAATTGTTTTGTCCATAGTCTTAAACTAAAAATCCAGATTGAGAAAGAAATAGCCCTCAGTAATGACACATTACAAATCTTTGAACAAAAATGGAAACGGATTAAATTCTCATAATGTTTTGTCCACTTTTATACATTTCACTCTTATGTTAGTTTATCTTTCTAAAATAGTTTTGTTTATTTTTTTTAAACATGAAGCACAAAAAACAAGTACCAAATTTTTATTGTTTTGTCCATAGTCTTAAACTTAAAATCCAGATTGAGAAAGAAATAGCCCTCAGTAATGACACATTACAAATCTTTGAACAAAAATGGAATCGGATTAAATTCTCATAATGTTTTGTCCACTTTTATACAATTCACTCTAATGTTAGTTTATCTTTCTAAAATAGTTTTGTTTATTTTTTTTTCAATCTGACAAGATCATTGTGAATATAAAACAAAACACACAAGTCCAGTATGCTTTCTTCCGACTTTATACAACTCATCATTTTTCATAACTATTCCTCTGTTGTTCTTTTCTATTCTCTTTAAAAAATATATATATATTAGCATATCTTGTATAACATGTCTGAACTTTATTGCTTTGTACAATCACTATGTTGTATGATCATATACATGTTTACATTGTATGTATGATATTGAATAAAAAAAAATAAAAAAAAATGTTTATGACTCAATATTGATGAAACTTGGTCAGAATGTTTCTCTTGAAAATGTGTTGACCATATTTAAGCTTAGTTTGAGTTTTGGTCATGTGAATCCACAAACCACGTCACTGGGTCAAGTCTTCAAAACTATCTAAGTACTACACCTTACACGCCGTTGAGCGCTATAGGGCCACATGACCTTCTCGTTTTTTTTTCTGTTCTCTGTCATGTATATTTTATTCTTTTGTGTTAATCTAGAACTGTTCCTATGGTAACAATAATATTTCACGTACATGTTGATATCGTCTGTTGTTTTCGAACATATTATACATCTCGGATTGATCATTAAACTGTCATTTATAACTTTCTCAATGTTGTTCTATGTTGAATTGCATATATTTAAACGTGTAATTTACAATTCTACGAAATTTTTTATTAATTCAGTGCATGTCGGAACTATACAACATAATCATATGCTTCTTAATATGTCATACCTTTGAGTTTGTGCATGCGCATGTTTCACAGATCAACAATAATAAATCGTCATATTCGGGTATTTTCTAGTGCGAGTTCAAGTATTTTACAAAGTTATATGTTCTCTTCAAAGAAATATGTAATTTTAAATGAAAACTTGGACCACAAAAACTTGCATAAGTCATCCAAGTTATGCGTAAAATGACATCATAAGAAAGTACCACATTACAAATTTGTATGCCTTGTAATGGCAAAGTTTATACTGTTATAATAATAAGAACTATTTATGAGAATAAGCAAACTAATATTAATCAAAATTGAAATCAAATGAAGCTTTAAGAAATAATAATTAATTAAATTTTGTAGAACAATAATTATATTAATTGCATTTTTAGTTGTTCGCTTGCTAACAACTAAGGTTAAGAGCAAGTTTTGCAAGCCACTTTTGATGATGACCCAAAACGTGATCACTGCCGGCATACGCGCCGAGAAATAATTCGCGGTGTTGTTTCAGTTCTTTAACTACAATCACTTACAAATTGAAACATAATAGGAATATCGTGTTAAACAAAAAAAAATTAAAGGATCGTATATAAATAAAGTAAAAAACACACTATTTTATAGCTATTCGTGTCGCGGAAGAGTAAGTTTATGAATTATTTAAATATTCCACTACGTGCTACGTCATTCAAGTGGTATTTTTGCATAGCACACTTCATTCCAAATCAAATTTTGACTCGGCACTAAATCGTCCGGGGATAACACAATGGGCTATCGATACACGTTGATTACACAGTATTGCTTTCAAGATGAGAAACAAAAACTACTGAAAAATATAGTGTCATGACGGAAATCGTTTCATGTTTGCCGTACTCTTCAGTCGGTATGGCAGTCGTTCTTGAAAGACTGTAATGCTACCGAAATTTGCCAGTTTGCCATAACAAAAAACAGTTTGACTTCAATTTCCGGTCGATAAGTACTGTGCTCAGATGTTCCATTTATAAGAAACCATGAGCTTTGTATAGATCCGCGTCATGCGAAAATGGGTCTTATGTCATATACGGCTAGCATAGCTATGGTCCAGCCTGCGCATCTCGCAGTAGGTCAGCAATTGCATAATGAGACCACAAAACCTTGCGCAACTGCGTAGACAGGGCTTAAGACACGCTAGCCAAAGCGCCAAAAGACCTATTTTCGCATGACGCGGATAGAAAATTATGATTTCAATGTGTCGAAAAAATGCATGTCGAAAGAAAACTGAATGCTTACAAAAAATATTTGAATACCATATATTTCGATTGTGAAAAAAAATCTCATAATTAGCAAATTGAGGACACAAATGATGTAATCTCCCGTATTATTATTTTTATTTACAAACATTTACGTGTGGTTTGAATACACGTGCAATTAATAACACAAATTTCAGCGGTAAATATGCGACAAACAATTGACAACTAGCAACAACAATTTAAATCTTTTTGTTTGATTAATTATTTAAAGCGTATTTGTATATCTTTATTTTAATCTCATCAATTGTCCAAAAAATCAAGGTAACTCTTTACATGATATACATGAAGTATTCATTAGTTGAACAGAGCTCTGTCAACAGCTGGAGCATGCGCGTCGCGATCGGGGGGGGGGGGGGAGAGAGTCACTCGCAGAAGATTTTCTTGAAGACTCCGAAGAATCGCCAAGCAGAATGGGAATTGCCCGTAGGAAGAAAGTGGTTTCCCTACATCGCCTGAGGAGGGTCGGATATGGGAACTTCCTCGGGCGACTCTGTTAATCAAGCGAGTACCGTCATCTCTCGACCCGGACGTCCTCTTATGCTGACTTCGCTGACTCCCAGAACTTGGAAGGATCGCTAAGCGGAATGGTAATTGTCCGTAGGTAGATATTGGTTTCACTTAATCGCCGGAAGATGGAAGGGGACAGCGGAGGTGTCGGCGTAGAAGACGGGCGTGGAGGACCTTTGGCAGATATACAGGCAAGGATTTCGAGGGTCTGACCCTATAAAGATATTGGAAGTGTCGAAAGAGGGCGGTACCCAGTACGCTCAACGTGCAGGGTAAACCGTTCTGGGTTTCGGGTCGAGAGCTTGTGGCGTTTAGAGAGGCCATACAAGCAGCGCAGTGCGCGAGGAGCGGGAAGAAGGTCTTCTTAAATAGTCAGCACTCCCTTTGCAGAGAAACTTTGTTCCGTTAAGGGCAACCCAACATGAATTGCCGTTAAATTGTATACCAGTGCACATTAAGGTGTCATTCGCCACCGTGCACTGGTCTATTCGAATAAAAATTATTTCGTTGGCGAATAGCCGGGCAGCCGAGGTAAATTTGACAAGCCACATTACAGTGATTTGTACTGACAAAGATGCGTCACGAGAGATTCGCAGGTTACTTTCTAGTCGCCAAACTGTAATTTTCGCAGTCCAGTCGGTTCCGAGAATGCTTATGAGGTTGGGGTTAACTGGCGACATTTATTTTTGATTGACGTCGGTCACTGAAGTAAGCGTTTACCGCAGATTGTTTGACACGTAATTACAGTTTTACCATTTACGTAATACAAAACGGTAATTCATACAGCATATTAAATACAATGTCGGGTATCATCATCACACCTTTAACTGTAAACAATAGTTACTTATGGAAACTTAAAAGCAAAATGTTGAGCAACTGAATCCTTATGACGAGTAGGCTGTGAAAACAACAACCTTTAAAGAATCTACGCGATAGCAATTTAATTTCAGTACATGTATATTTCGCTTTTCAGCCATTTGTTGTTTTTTTGCTAATTAAAGTCTCTTCGTAAGCATCTACAAACGTGTTTTTATTAGAGTTCGAAATAGTTGCTGTTGTCTATCAAGTTCCATGCATGTAAAGCGTGCGTGTTGCAAAAGACCAGGTGCTGTAAATAAATATAGACGCGCAATTCAGTTCATTAAGTATTTTAGGATGCAAAATTTAAATCGGAATAAATGCACACGATGAGAAAGTATTGACCCATTGAAACTATTGAAAACATACGTTAATTTCCGAATTTAAACCTAGCAGTAGATTGTACGTTCATAAAAATATTGGTGACGGGCGGAGTAGAGGAGTTAGGCGTTAATGTCAGTACATGAAAATTAATAAAAATGAAAATTGAAATACATTCAATCACGCATTTAATTTCATGCTAAAATATTTAATATTTGTTTATGTGGTTTGATCGAGAATTTAATACATTGCTCGTTGATACCAATACATTTATTATAAGATTTTTTTTCCAACACGTTTTATTACAAGACTGGAAACAGATATATATATAAATACTAATGCAAAACAAAATATCATATAATTATTGACAGTGAAATGCAAAGAATTACATATGCCAAACAATTAATGTCATAATGTAATACTTAATATATATCATTGTAGACAGGGACATAAAAAGACAAAGCAATTAGCATAGAATTATGACTTGGTTCATTCTTAGAATCACATATTTTTCCTTAGCGCCATCTTAGATATACGTTGAATTTCTCTTTTCATCTTTGTAATCGTAAGTGGAGTCTGTGTGAATCCTGTGTAAAACTCTGAGAGACTGTAAATCAATGGCATCTCTTTTTTCAAAATCTCACCACTGTAGGCAATCAAAAGTAAGTTACATTGGTGTTCAAAAGTCGAACTTCATGTCCTGTTACTGTAAGTTATATTAAATACGTTCAAAGAGCGAACAACTGCAGTGCCTTCAGTGTTTTGATAAAATTACATAAAATGTAATACTATTACGAAATAATATAAAGAAAAAAACTTGTCATAATAATAATCATAATACTACTACTGCAATTCAAACTACTGCTGCTGCATCTGCCGCTATAACTCATTCTGCTACCACCAGCACTTCTCCTACATTTACTCTGCTTCAGCTGCTACTGTTATTGTTGCAACTAGTTCTTTCCATGTGAGGGATTGCCTTGTCGTATTGGATGCAGGCTTGCGAAGGGTGTGGCCTATCCACATCCAACGTCTCTGAAGGATGTCTTTTTCAACTGGCTGCTGGTTTTTTCTTCTCCATAATTTTTTCTTTGGAGATCTTGTCTGGCCAGCGGATCTTGAGATCTTCCTGAGACAGGTGTTGATGAAGACCTGTATTGTCTTTATGGTTCTCTAGGTCTCTGCTCCATAGAGGAATAGCGGCTTCACAATGGGATTGACGAGTCTAATATTGGTGGTGATGCCAATTGCACTGGATCCCCAGATGTTCTTCAGCTGATGGAAGGCTGCTCGTGCTTTACCGATCCGGATTCTGACATTTGCATCCGTTCCTCCTTGGTTGTCCAGAATGCTGCCGAGATAGGTGAAGCTTTCCACCTCCTCCAGCGCCTCGCCTTGGACTGTGATGGGTGTGTTGTTAAATGCGTTGGTCCTGAACACCTTGCTCTTCCATCTGTTGATGGTGAGGCATAGTCTAGCTGAGTTGTCAGCTACCACGTTGTCTTTTCCTGCATCTGTTGTTGGGCCTTGGCACTGTTGTGCAGTTGGCGTTGGTTGCACACGCCCCTCCTGTCCAACTCTTCTTCAGCTTTAATTTCAATCTGGAGACAAGGAGATGATGGTCCGAAGCCACGTCTTTTTTTTATTCAATATAATACACACAATGTATACATGTACATGATCATACAACATAGTGATTGTACAAAGCAATAAAGTTAAGACAAGTTATACAAGATATGCTAGTATATATATAATTTTTTTAAAGAGAAAAGAAAAGAACAACAGAAGAATAGTTATGAAAAATGATGAGTTGTATAAAGTCGGAAGAAAGCATACTGGACTTGTGTGTTTTGTTGTATATTCACAATGATCTTATAAGATTGAAAAAAAATATACAAAAATATTTTAGAAAGATAAACTAACATTAGAGTGAAATGTATATAAGTGGACAAACATTATGAGAATTTAATCCGATTCCATTTTTGTTCAAAGATTTGTAATGTGTCATTACTGAGGGCTACTTCTTTCTCAATCTGGATTTTTAGTTCTAGAATATGGACAAAACAATTACAATTTGGTACTTGTTTTTTGTTCTATATGTTAAAGATAAAATATTTCATCAATATAAGAATAAAATTCACAATATTATTACAGTCTATTGATTTCAATGAGTAAATTCCGAAACATACATTTATGAACGATAGTTTAACGTTTAGTTGCTGTTGTTCAAGAAAATATACTAATTGATTCCAAATAGGCTGGATGTGTTTGCACTCCCAAAAAAGATGTCCTATAGTTTCGATGTTTTCACCGCAGACGTCACACAGATTTGAGTTAGATAATTTGCATTTAAAGAGATATTTATTTGTAGCTATAATTCTATGGGTGTATTTATATTGAAATTTTCTCAGTGTGCTTTCAATAGTTGCTTTATATGGCATGGTAAATATGTGTTTCCAATTTAGTTCATGTTCTCCGAAAAGGACTTGCCATTTATTTTGGGTTTTGGACTTTTCTGTAGGGGTTTTAATTTGTAGTGTGTAAAGTATTTTATTCGTTTTGTTTTTTCTTCCAAGTATGTTTTCTACGAATGTTGTTTGGGTACATTTGTATTGATTTCAGATTTAATATGTATGGGTATGCTTTTGATTAGTGTGTAGTACTTCAGAAAATTATTTGAAGGTATTCCGTATATGTAGCATATATCATCAAAAGAGTAAAAATCCTTAATTCTGTAGTCATATTTAATGCTTCGTTCAAACCAATCTTTATAGAAAAACGTCTTATTGTTTGAAGTTATGTCCTTATTGTTCCATAAAATAGTTTTACTGCTGGTTTGGGTTTCTAGGTTATGAGTGACATCACTCCATGCTGATAGAACATCAGACAGAAATATGTTTTCGTTTGCAATTTCATGTAAGATAGTATTGCTGATGTTACATTCAAAGAGTAAGGAGTCACCATATTTTTTTAGGATTTTCTGGTAGAATAATTTCCATTTACTCGTATTGGTATTATCTAGGTATCTTTTAACCCAGCTTCATTTGATTGCATTCAAGAATGGGTAAATGTTCGTTAATTGGATACCTCCATTTGCTACAGATTGAATTAACTGAGTTCGTTTTATTTTATCAGGCTTACCGTCCCATATGAAATTAAATATTGCTGCTTTTATATCGTTAATAAAATCATTTGGTGGATTTGGGAGAACTGTTAATACATAAATTAATTTAGGAAGTGAAAACGTTTTCAATACTGTGTTTTTTTCCGATAAGGGTAAGTTTACGGTGATGCCATGATTTTTTAGCCGTTTTTTAAATTCTGTTATTTAGGTAGTATGTTTTTAAGAATTGTATCCGTTTCATTGTTTGTGAAAGTAATTCCTAACGTTGTGGCTTCATCGGATTTACCTACTCGTAGCACAGTTCATTTACTTTTGTTTAGTTTAAGACCCGATGTCATTCCGTAAAGGGTTAGTTACTCTATTAGGTTATGGAAAGAATCGTAATTGTCGTTAAAAAAATAAGTTGCATCGTCAGCAAATAGGGACGGTTTGATTTCTTCATCAGGTTCTATTGATATGCCTTTTATATGTTTATTTGATTGGATGTGATGTGATAGATGATTGATGCAAATAATAAATAGCGATGATGAGAGTGGACATCCTTGTCGAACCCCTCGTTCGATGTTAAAACTGTTTGAAAAGAAGCCATTGTTAATGATTATACTGTTAATATCGGTATAGAATAGTTTGACCCACTGAATGAGACTTTCACCAAAGTTCATATTTTCTAAGTATGTGTTAAGTGACTTTCCTGTAATAGACATATAATTTTTTTTTTAATTTTTATGCGTTTGTCTTTATTGCTTAGCCCTTTTACATTTAGAGTACATAATTTAATCATTTAAAAAAGTGATGGGTGATATAAATGATAATTCGTGTGTGTTTGTCAAGTAAGTTTCTATTTTAAAACATGTCCAGTTAGATTATAATATAAGACATAAGATGTCTACATATGCAAACAGAAATAGAAAACGTCTGCTCCTCGATTGACATGTACATCATGAAGAGGAGCGACGAAACTTCCTTGCGATGCACAAGTGGTCAATCTGGTCAATCACGTCCATTGACAGGTGTGGTGACACCCAAGTTGCCTTGTGTATCCTTCTGTGATGGAAAACACTTCCTTCGGTGACCAGGTTACTTGTGGCGCACAGGTCGACGAATCTATCCCCGTTGTCGTTCATCTCGTCTAACCATTGCTTTCCCATGATCTCCTTATATCCTCGGTTGTCACTGCCGATCTTTGCGTTGAAGTCACCCATTAGCATGAAGATGTTTCTCTTTGGTCTGTTTTGTATGATGGTTAACAGTCTATTGTAGAAGTTGTCCTTCTCATCCTCTTTACTGTCGTTTGTTTGGGGCGTAGCATTGGATTATGTCCACGTTGATCCCATTCTTCTTTAAAAGGAAAGAGGCCATCATGATCCGAAGTCCGTGTGCCTCCCACCCGATGAGCGCTCTCTGTGCCGACTTGAAAACATCAGGGTTACTCCCTGTGTGTATGCTGCATGCTCCTGCTCATGCCCCGAGAACAACAGTAACTCACCGGAAGTCAGTCGCTTCTGCCCAGAGCCAGTTCATATTGATTCACTGATCTCTAGGATGGTGAGGTTGAACTTCCTGATCTCTGCGGCCACTTGTGCTGTCTTATCGGTCTCATACATGGTTCGGACATTCCATGTACCGATGGTATTATTGGTCCTGGTGGAGATGATGGTCTTCGGCGGGATGGGTTCCAGTTGACACTGGCTTTCACCGTCCGGCGTCATACGTCCTCCAGCTGGAGGTCCACCTTCTCCAAGGTCCGTGATGTCTGTTGTTATTCTGTTTGGCATTTCTGTAGCAATAAGGTTTCAACAGGGTAGGGTAGGGTAGGTAGCCATACGCCCAACCCTCCTCCTTTTTCAGCGCGGGCTTGGGACCGTCCTTGGCGGAGTAACATATAAAACAGCACGATATAAACTTCATATGATGTCGGTTAAGTTGTAATAAAAAGAATGTTCATCGGAACCTTTTTTACGTAATGAGATCACGCTAAGGGGGCACGCTCTTTGAATGTGATTATTAGGCTTGTTAGTATAAACTATAGTTATGGTTACCATAAAAGAGCTTTATTTGTTAACTCGATTACTTGCTACTAAGGTCCTCGTCAGTATAGGACATTTACATTCAATTCGCCTCCAAAAACTGTCACCTGTTCAAATCGTGTAGAAAACCCCTATTACCACCTTAGAGGCCATGTTTATGACTCAATCTTGATGAAACTTGGTCAGAATGTTTCTCTTGAAAATGTGTCGATCATATTTAAGCTTAGTTTGAGTTTTGGTCGCGTGCATCAACAAACCACGTCAATGGGTCAAACCTTCGATGCTATTTAAGTACTATACCATAAACGCCGTTGAGCTCTTTAGGGCCTTCTTGACCCTCTCGTTCTTATTATTTCCTCTTTTATGTATATTTGATGCTTTTGTGTTAATCTAGAACTGTTCCTATGGTAACAATATAATTTCGCGTACATGTTGATATCGTCTGTTGTTTTCGAACGTATTATACATTTCGGATTGATCATTAAACAGTAATTTATAACTTTCTCAATTTGGTCTGTTCTAGGTTGAAGTGCATATATTTAAACGTGTCATTTACAATTCCGCGACATTGTGTTTTCATTCAGTGCATGTCGGAACTATATAACATAATCATAATGCTTCTTAATATGTCATACCTTTGCGTTTGTGCATGCGCATGTTATGAGCAAGTTTTGCAAGCCACTTTTGATGATGAATGTCAGTTAAATGTCTCTTGCAATGATGTGTCAATTACTCCATCAAGTTCTGTTAAGTACCTAGGTGCTGTATTGGACCAGTTCCTGTCTGGTAAAACCATTGCTAGATCAATTATTACAAAGGCAAACTCAAGGTTAAAGTTCCTATACAGAAATAGTAAGTTCTTAACATTGCACACCAGAAAACTCCTTGTCATGTCTCTTATACAGTGCCACTTTGACTATGCCTGCTCTTTTTGGTACCCTGGTCTTATTCAGTCACTTAAAAATAGGCTTCAAACTACACAAAACAAGATGATTAGGTTTGTTCTGAATATGGATAACAGATCACATGTTGGTCAAGAACAGTTTTCACATTTAGGTTGGCTGCCTGTTTCAAAAAGAGTAGAACAGATCATACTTTGTCATGTACATAAGATTAAAAATGGCCTTGCACCAGAGTATATGGGTGAGAATTTTAAGCCAGTGTCTGGCGTACATAATCGTTGTACTAGGTCTAATATGGTAGCTCAGCCAGAATCTGATCATTTTGCTGAAAATTTTACATTTGAAGACTCTGGTCGTTTTTCCAAACCAAGAGTAGGAAGTTTTGGTTCTAAAACATTTACATATAATGGTATCTGTTTATGGAAAAATCTTCCTCAAAACATCAGGGATGTACCTAAACCTAACAATTTCAAGGGTGCCATCAAGAAACAGTTTTTAGAGTCTTTATAGCTTTTTATAGTATAATTTTTATTATGAATTTTATGTTCTGTTAAAATACTGTGATACATTTTTAAGTCTTATGATCAATAAGATGCAAGGATCTCATAATTATTCTTTAACTTATAGTATGCTACAAAGTGTGTTTATTAACTACCTATGCAGTGTGTAACTTTCTTATGCAACTTCTGTGATAATAATGAACATGTGATTATATTTATTCATTCTTAATCAGTAATATACTTTATTAAACAGTACATATTTGATACATATGCATTATTAAAATCTAATACATGACTGTTTCATGGTTACTGCCACCAATAACAAGGACCACAATGGAAATAAGTGAAAATCATTTTTCTCTTTTTTGTGTTATCCTTGGTATTGTGTGTGCATTCCATGGTTTGCTATGTATATTGCTGTGATAATATATTTTATATTGTCTGCATTATGTAGTAACTATGTAATGTTCATATGTTTACCAAATAAAATCAATCAGGCCCCAAACCTGATCACTGCCTGCATACGCGCCGAGAAATAATTCGCGGCGTTGTTTCAGTTCTTGCAATACAATCATTTACAAGTTGAAACATAATATGAATATCGTGTTTAATGAAATAATTTTGAACGGATCGTATATATAAACAGTCAAAAACTATTGTTTAGCTATTCGTGTCGCGGACGAGTAAGTAAATGAATGATTAAAATAGTCCACTACGAGCTACGTCATTCAAGTGGTATTTTTGCGCAGCAAAGTTCATTCCAAATCTGAGGCTATTAATAGATCAGGGAAAATAAAATGACTGCTGTCGAGATTGCAATACACTACCATGCGTCTCTTGCGTAATCACGTTGATAGCGCTTGGCTGATTTCTGGTAGTACAGAGGGGGTGGGGGGGATCTGATATGGCTGGGAAATCTGCAGCAGGACATCTAAATGAAATTCACACATACACGTGCGCAGATGATGCTTTTAGTATTCAATCTTAATAACGGCCGATTCTTTATCAGATGAACGGAAGAAAAACCGATAAATGAAGCAAAATATATTAAAAGAAAAACGTTTTATTTTAGTATTCATATGCATTCAATTTCATTATTGTTTTATAATTATAATTAAAAAGCAGTTCATTGGGAAAATTCGTGACAATCGGAAATAATTTATGAACTTTCGCTAAAACTCAAAAGAAAACAACACAACTGTTTGGATTGATCTTTTTTTTATCTTATTGTGCGTGTGATATATGTTTAAATAATACTTTGCATTTTTACTCGGTACTAAATCGTCCGGGGAAGACACAATATGGCTATTGATACACGTTGATTACACAGTATTGCTTTCAATATGAGAAACAAAAACTACCGAAAAATCTAGTGTTATGAAAAGAAGGAAATTTCATTATCTAACCACAAATATTTGCCGTACTCTTCAGTCGGTATGGACGTCGTTCTTGAAAGACTGAAATGCCACCGAAATTTCCCAGTTCTCTATAAAAAAAACACAGTGTTACTTCAATTTCCTATCAAAAAGTACTGTGCTCAAATGTTCCATTTATAAGAAACAATTATATTTTTTATAGATCCGCGTCATGCGAAAATGGGTCTTATGCCATATGCGTCTAGCGTAGCTATGGTCCAGCCTGCGCATCTCGCTGTAGGTCAGCGATACATAACGAGACTCACGAACCGTGCGCAACTGCGCAGACAGGGCTTTAGCTACGCTAGCCAACGCATTTTGTACACACCGGTCTTATTGACCTGTGTACTAACGCGAAAGGCACTTCTTTTACGACTGAAAAGCTAAAGTAGGTCAGGTAATCGTGCTTCTGATAATCGCTATCAGTTTTAATAGAGATTAAAAATCACATTTAAACATAATTAAATAACATTTCTTTAAACAACATTCCGTTTAAAACACACAATAACAACACGATTTTGTTGTGTTTGGGTAAACAAACGGAGTGAAACGCATATAATTTCAGTGGCTACTTTATTATCATTCAACGATAGAAGCAATCAATGCCTTACAACTAACTAACCCAGATCAGAGCTCAACATGCAGTTATGAAGAACATGGGGCGGAGCGTTGCTACGCTTCATTTACAAGTAGGCGTGGCGTAGCGGCATATCTAAATACACAACAATTCTCCCCTTTTTAATTTCATTGATCATACAAACCATTAGAATAATAAATCAATAAAACCTTTCCATTTCAAGTTCATGACCTCTCTAAACTAAGCATGACCTTTTATTCATTATAGCATGCAATCAAAGAACATAAGTGAGCGTCCGAATTCGACACAGGTTGTAAAAACAACCGATAACCTGTCTTTCTCTCCTGCCAACTAAAGTTCATGTCTGTATGCCACTATAAAACGTAATTGGCTTACGGTAACATTAAACCATCAGTGTCATTAGTACTGCAGGCGTTCGGGCGGTCTTCTATTGCGTAATGGATAGCGTCTTTCTGGCAATCGTACATCCGTATCATTACCACGATTATCCCGGGACTCATTTATTTCCATCGAATTCGGTGCCGGCTGAAGTTCACTGACATTTGTGTTCGCGGTATTTAAAGTAGTTTCTAAGGGTGTGAAAACAGGTACATTTATAACAGAATACTTCTGCATTTCCGACGCGCGAAGCTGATCAACATGGCGTTTCCATGTCATATTATTCCCGATATCTACTTTGTATAATAGTGGACCATCTCGAGAAACTATTGACCCAGGGATCCATTTTTCCCTTGAAGTAGGTCTGAAATCTCGCGCTAACAAACGTTGGCCTAATTCGAATTCGCGAACTTTTCTATTGTCAGCCATTGACAATTGCATTTGACCATTAGTGACTCGTGTCTGTGTGTCGGGTATCATCAACTCAAGTTTACTGCGCAAATTCCGACCGAAAAACAGTTTTGCAGGAGTTTCCCCCGTCGAACAATGTGGCGTATTACGATATGCCAACAAGACAGAGTTGATCTTCAAATTGAAATCGGTGTTTTCATGCATTAAAGCGCGCATTGCAGATTTGAAAGAGCCATTGAACCTTTCCACAAGACCATTTGTGGACGGTTTTGCTACCGCAGTTCTTATATGACCTATCCCGTTTCTCTTCATAAACAGAGAAAATTCTTCAGATGTAAATTGACAACCATTGTCTGATACTAATTGCTTGGGCAAGCCGTATCTTGCGAATATTGTACGTAATTCTTCAATTGTTCTTTCAGAAGTTATTGATTTCATTTCGATGACTTCTGGCCATTTCGAATGAGCATCTACGATAACCAAAAACAGCGTCCAAGAAATGGACCTATGAAATCTACATGTATTCGCTCCCAACTTGACGTAGGCCATTCCCACGGGTGTAACTGAACTTTCGCGGGCGATTTCTGTTGCATCTGACACGGTTCGCATCTTTTAACCATGTGTTCGATGTCAGTGTCAATGCCAGGCCACCAGACGTAACTACGCGCTAGTGCCTTCATTTTAACGATACCTGGATGGCTGATGTGCAATAAATCAAGCACACGTTCGCGCATCTTAATGGGAATTATCACCCTTATGCCCCACATTGAGCATCCGTGGTGAATCGTCAATTCATTTCGTCGCGCGTAATAGCCTTTCAAAAGAGGGTCATTATCATTGGTATTCTAACCTTGTTATACTTGCCTAAATACACGTGACATAACGCGCTCCCGCCTAGTTTCACGGCTGATTTCCGCGCTCGTCACCGGAATTTGTTCTAACTGAGAAGTGTAGAACACATCTTCAACTGAAATTTCTTTACCTTCTTCCTTTGACGGCGCGGGTAAACGCGACAATCCGTCCACATTAGTATGCATTTTAGTACTTTTGTACTGTATATCGTAATCGAATCCAGAGAGAAATATAGCATATCTCTGAACGCGTGCAGCAGTCGTTGCCGGAATGCTTTTGCTCGGGCTGAATATTGAAGTGAGGGGTTGGCAATCAGTAACCAATGTGAACTTTCTACCATAGAGATATGGGTAATACTTTTGTACTGCCCAATAAATTGCCAATGATTCCCTATCGATTTGAGCATATTTCATTTCAGTTTTGGTAAGTGACCTTGATGCGAATGCGATCGGCTTTTCTGAGCCATCTGGCATAACGTGTGAAAATATACCGGAAATACCGAACGGTGAGGCATCCGACGCGAGCCTAACCGGAAGTTACGGGTTGTAGTGTGTAAGAACAGGTTCCGTAATGAGAAGTGTTTTCGACTTTTCGAACGCGCTCTGGCATTCTTTTGACCAGACGAATTTTCGATTTTTCTCGAGCAACGCGTTCATGGGCTTTGTTACGGTCGCGAGATCTGGCAGAAAACGATGGTAATAATTGAGTACCCCGAGATATGCCCTAAGTGATGTAACATCACATGGAGGTGGTGTATTCAATACCGCCTCTACTTTATCCTGACACTTCCATAGAACCTTGTTCGTCAATTTCATGACCACAGAATGTAATCCTTGGCACGAACAACTCACACTTGTCCTCATTTACTTTAATTCCATATTGCTGTAACCTACACAACACCTTTTGTAAGTTATCCAAATGCACATTATCACTTTCACCAGTAATCACCATATCATCGAGCATGCACTGCACCCCAGGGATTCCTTGAAGAATTTGGTCCATTGTGCGTTGCCATATAGCTGGAGCAGAAGAAACCCCATATAGCATCCGGTTGTTACGGTACAATCCTCGGTGGGTGTTGATCGTAAGCAACTCCTTGGTTTCGTCCTCGCATTCTAGTTGTAAGTACGCTTGTCGTATATCAAGCTTGCTGTACTTTCGCCCATTTGACAGATTGGCGAAAATGTCCTCGATTCTTGGGAGAGGATATCTATCAACCTTGATTGATTGATTTAAGGTAACCTTAAAATCACCGCATATTCTCACATCGCCGTTTCCTTTTACGACAGGAATGATCGGTGTCGCCCATTCACTGGTGTCCACTTTCGAGATGATTCCTTGACTCTCGAGACTGTCCAGTTCTTTCTCTATTTTTGGCTTAATAGAGTACGGTACCGGCCTAGCCTTTATGAATTTAGGCTGAGCATTTTCATTTAGGGTGAGCCTTGCCTTAATGCCCTTCACCTGTCTTATACCGTCACTAAACACGTCTTTATGTTTGTCAAGTATAGAATTTAGACGTACCTTCAGGCCTTCCGTTGTCACAGATTTCACGTTAAAAAGTGTGTCCCAGTCCAGTTTGATGTGACTCAGCCAGTCCCTTCCGAACAGTGCAGGCCCATCACCTTTTACGACGCAAAGTCGCATTGTTCGCGATTGTCCATTATAACTGACATGCACCATAACTGTCCCTTGTTGCTCTATGACATCGCCTGAATATGTCTTCAGTATGGAAAAAGCTGGATCGAGCTTCATATTTCCGAATCGTTTTCGGAAATCCTTGATTGTTATGAGGGTAACTGCTGATCCTGTATCAAGCTCCATGGGTACCTCGACATCGTTAATCTTCGGCTTAACGATGATTTTCCCGTTGTCTCCTTTGTTCACAGTGTTGATCACTGAAACGTTTTCCTCCATACACTGCACCGACTTAAGCTTCCTACATATAGCCTTTATATGTCCCTTTGCTTTACAGTGATGACAAACTGCATCTTTCAGTCTGCATTTCTCGGAGGAATGGTTAGTTTTCCCACAATTGATGCACTTGCTGCTCTCTTTGGCGTGTTTGTGATGCTTCCATTTCTTGGGTTTTGTTGAATGTCCAACTCGATTGACAGGCACATCGGTGGCTGCCGATAACTGTAACTCGGCGGCGTCCTTATGTGCAGCTTCCATGGCAAGCGCTATTTCTATGGCATTTTGCAGTGTCAAATCAACGATTGACAATAATCTTCGCTGTGTTCCTGCATCTTTAAGTCCACAAACGAACCTGTCCCTTAAAGAATCGTTCAAGTTCGATCCGAATTCACATAATTCTGCCAACTTCCGAAGTGAAGTTACGTAACAACTCACACTTTCGCCCACTGCTTGTTTTCTCTTGTGAAACCGGAATCGTTCCGCGATTATTAACGGTTTCGGGCACAAATGAGTTTGTAAAATCTGACAAAGTTCCTCATACGATTTCTCGGACGGCTTTGCTGGTACGGTGAGGTTCCTTAACAACCCGTACGTCTTTTCACCGAGGAGTGTTAAAAGTCCTGCCACTTTTCGTTCATTATCGATGTCATTGACCATAAAGTACTGTTCAAGTCGTTTCTGGTAGGAAGTCCATGTTTCGACATTTTTGTCATATGCGTTAATGTTCCCAATCAGGCCCGTTGCCATTTTGTGTTTATATCCAGAATTTCACGCACAATCTTATTAAACGGATAAAATTCTCGAAATATAATCCACAAAGTTTTATCCTCGTCGCCAGTTTGTTGTGTTTGGGTAAACAAACGATGTGAAACGCATAATTATTTCAGTGGCTACTTTATTATCATTCAACGATAGAAGCGATCAATGCCTAACAACTAACTAACCAGATCAGAGGTCAACATGCAGTGATGAAGAACATGGGGTGGGGCGTTGCTACGCTTCATTTACAAGTAGGCGTGGCGTAGCGGCATCATCTAAATACACAACAGATTTTTCTTTCATTATTAACATTTTCATTCCTACGCAGAACTATTTTGGCGGAAGTATTATTCCCAAAGCCAGGCGAATGTGATGCGTTTTAGTATAGAGGTGACAATAACGTATTGACGTCACCATCTTTGTATAGAATGCTAGCCAACACGCCATAAGACCTATTTTCGCATGACGCGAGTAGAAAAGTATGATTTGAATGTGTCGAAAAAATGCATGTCGAAAGAAAACTGCATGCTAATAAAAATATTTGTATACCATGTATTTTGATAGTGAAAAAAATAAGCGTATAATAAGTAAATTGAGGACACAAATGATGTGATCTCCCGTATTATTATTTTTATTTACAACAATTGCGTGTGGTTTGAATACACTTGCAATTAATAACACAAATTTCAGCGGTAAATATGCGACAAAAAAGTGACAAAAGCAACAACAATTTAACTCTTTTTGTTTTATAAAATTATTTAAAGTGTATTTATTTATCTTTATTTCAAAATCACGATATTATATTTTAGCGTTTCGGGCCGTTTCCGATCGACAAAATCGCCAATTTTGTCAGCTCGCGATTAAAGTTGAACATGTAATAGAAAATGGCGATTGTCCAAAAATCAAGGTAATTCTTTAAATGACATAGTATTCATTAGTTTCACAGAGCTCGGTCAGCAGCTGGAGCATGCACGTCGCGATCGAGGGGAGAGTCACTCGCAGAATATTTTTTGAAGACTCCGAAGAATCGCCAAGCGGAATGGAAATTGTCCGTAGGACGATAGTGGTACTACCTATCAAATACCTGTCAAATCGTAAGCAGATTAAAACGGAGTGCAAAGAAGCGTATCATGACGTTCGGACACACATCACAGAGTATTTAAACCTAATTCACGGTGATAGGGCGAATACCACAACTTTTCCGCTCACCGTCGAAATTTTATACTTCTGTCAAAAACATTGTCGCAAACTTTTTGGCGAGTCCAGAAATGAAAGAAAACACGAGAAAAGAAGGTAAGTTGGTAATAAAAAGATATTCCATCGAACGAAGTTTATACTTTACATCTAATTGCCGTTTACCGCATCAATATTGAGTCGCTATTAATTTCAAAATAGTGAAAACAACTTGAGCATGTCGGGAAAGAAGTGACTTTCATGACGCGAAAAATCGTATTTTTTGCAGATTTTAAACATTTTAAATGAAAGATTTTTTTTTGTTAAACGGTATTTTATGGTAGAAGAATCAATTTACAACACATTCTGGCATGCTTCATTGAATATAACTGTGATTTTTACATTTACACGTGTTATCAAGTATGCACCGCCCAACACTGACATTATAGAAATATGACTACCGCTCAACAATGTCCGTAAAAGCACCGCATCTTTATGAATTTTTGGCACCGCTTTATTCTGATATTTTTTCTTTCAGAAGGAAAAGACGTTCGAATATATGTTTGAATAAACCAATAAAAAAAAACAAGAAAATTAGACTTTTTCTTCCGGGTGCTGAATATTACAATGTACTTTGAAAATATTTGGTTTTCAATTGTTTTTTTAATACTTGACGGAAATAACAATTTATTATTCGAACCCTTTACATCTCGTTAAAACGGACCTCGCTGTAATGTCTTATCTATGGAGAAATGCACTCACAAACTTCTATAGACAGTCTCAAAAAAGTTTTTTTTTATATAATTGTAACCCCTTTGTTTATGATATAAGTAGGCGAGAGCATCTCTGATATATATCTTTGATTTGGGCCACAAAAACCAAATTCATATTTCAGTAAATTTAACCAATGCACCATCACTTTGTACACTCTAATAATAACTAAATGTATTATTTCCTTCGGTTAGTTTTACACCAACATTTGCTTATACTTCACCAAAAAATTAGGCCTTTAACAGATATTGAAACAAACAGGGTCGTATGGCATGTTCTTTTTATATATACAATGATTTAAGTGTGTTACATCTGGGTCCGGTTTAATGAGAGCGACCATGGTCGGGCGACTATGGTTGTACCAGCGAATATTCGTCGTGCGACGATAACCGAGTTTAATGGAGAGCGACGATCGTCAGTCGACCGCACGTTGTTCGACATATTGTCGAACGACCGCAGTCCACCCCTCACACCACGACAGTTCGTCGCTTGACGCTTTGTCGGCACCCAAAACCCGTGCCAGGAGACTCCCAGACACTCTGCGACGGTACCAAGATCGTCTGGGCACCTGTAGGACAATCCCAGACAGTCTGCGACGGTTTCAGAAGGTCTCCCAGACCAGCTGGGCCCCTGCAGGAGACTCGAAGACATTCTGCAACGCTACCAAGACCATATGGGCACCTGCAAAAGACACCGAGACAGTCTGCGACGGTGCCAGAGAGTCTTAAGGACATGCGAGGCACTTGCAGGAGACTCCCAGAAGGTACCAGAGTGGCTATAAGACCGGCGGGTCACCTGCAAGAGTCTCCCAGACAGTCTGCGACGGCGCGAAACAATATCTAAGACCGGCGGGCAACTGTAGGACACTCCCAGACAGTCTCCGACGATGCCAAGAACGTCTGGGCACCTGCAGGAGATTCCCAAACAGTCTTCGACTGAGTGAGAGACTGTCTGGCACTGTTACAGACTGTCTGTGAGTCTCCTGAAGTTGCCCAGACGGTCTTGGCACGTCACAGAATGTATGTGAGTCTCTTTCATGTGGCCGGCCGGTCTGGGAGACTGTCTGGCACCATTGCAGACAGTCTGGGAATCTCCTGCATGTGTTCTTACGGGCTTGACACCGTCGCAGACTGTCTGAGAGTCTCCTACAGGTGCCCCTCCGGTCTAAGAGGCTGTCTGGCAACGTCACATACTGTCTGGGGGTCTCCTGCATGTGCCCATACGGTCTTGGCACCGTCGCACACTGTCTCGGAGTCTCCTGAAGGTGCCCCGCCGGTTTAAAAGACTGTCTGGCACCGTCGCAGACTGTCTGGGAGTCTCCTCCAGGTGCCCAGATGGTCATGATATCGTTGCAGACTGTCTGGGAGTCTCCTGCAGGTGCCCAGACGATTTTGGCACCGTCGCAGACTGTCTGGGAGTCTCCTGCTGGTGCATCGCCGTTCTGGGAGACTGTCTTGCATCGTCGCAGATTGTCAGGGAGTCTTTTGCAGGTGTCCAGAAGGTCATGACACCGTCGCAGACTGTCTGGGAGTTTCCTGCTGGTGCTTCGCCGGTCTGGGAGACTGTCTTGCATCATCGCAGACTGTCTGGTAGTCTTCTTCAGGTGTCCAGACGGTCTTGGCACCTTCGCAAACTGTCTGGGAGTCTCCTGCATATGGCCGCCGGTCTCGGAGACTGTTTGGCACCGTGCTCCGCCGGTCTTGGAGACTGTCTTGCATCTTCGCAGACTCTCTGGGGGTCTCCTGCAGGTGTCAAGGCGGTCTTTACATCGTTTCAAACTGTCTGGGAGTCTCCTGCTGGTACCTTGAACGCGACGAGTGGTCAGTCTAATGCATTCCTCTTTATGTCCCTATATTTTTATGCCCCCGGTAGGGTGGCATATAGCACTTGAACTGTCCATCAGTCCGTCAGTCTGTCCGTCCGTCCGAAAACTTAAACATTGCCCACAACTTTTGCAATATTGAAGATAGCAACTTGATATTTGGTATGCATGTGCATCATATGGAGCTGCACATTTTAAGTGGTAAAAGGTCAAGGTCATCCTTCAAGGGCGAAGGTCAAATATATGGCTTCAAAGTGGCGCAATAGAAGGCCTTGTGTTTTTGACAAACACATCTCTTGTTTTAACATGTGTCTGCTGTCCTCAACGCCACCCCACACGCGTTTATGGCTTCAACAATCTCCTGCAACTTTTTTCCGCTTGTTTGCCTCGGTCACCAATGGCCCTTGCTTTCCCTCCAGCAGTTTCTCGTTCTCGATAACAAGCTCTAAAAGGATATCTATCTTTTTTTGGACCATGAATGACACTGAATCTTAGTCTTCCATTTTTCACGTGTATTTTCGCCGTCGTATGTTGATGGCGGAAGTGGAACTTTTCCTAAAAATAGCGACTACCACGACGGCAGTCGACTTACCACACCGTCGTGCGACCACAGTCGCGGCAACTTGCTCCTTGAATGCGACCAGTGGTCAGTTGGCGGCCGACAAGCGTCGGTCGACCACACAGTCAACCGACTTCAGTCTTTTTTTATATAGTTTTTCATTAAACCGGACCCAGGTCTGACACATCGACAATCATCTGATTATTACATTTTTCTCACAAGTACGAATGGTGTCGAGCGCGACACGACTTTTTGTAAACACTATTTCAAAGTCATGCTAAATATTTCACGACTGGTCAACTTTTAAATAGACGACATATTGGTTCAGAAATTCGATGGACTGCTTCGGTAGTGGCAATCATTTTGCAGTGTTTTATAATAAAAAAATTGTCACCCACTTACCTTATATTGCTTCGTCCGCCATGTTACTTTTCGTCTGAAGGATACCGTGATCTTGTCAGAAGTATACAATTTTGACGGTGAGCGGAATAGTTGTGGTAATCGCCTTATTACCGTGTAAATTATCAGAAAAAGTCCATGCTGTCACATGTTTCGTTGCGTATCGCACGACCGTTAATTGTGTCATTATGAAGTGCATAATTTATATTGCGATTGTACACGCGTCTAGCCGATTACGTTTGAATACAGTGACAGCTAGTTTTATACATAAACGAATATTACCGGTCAAATCTTAGAGACAAAAGAAGCATTTTAGAAATTGTAGTATGTATCTTTGGCTATAAATCAATGATAAAACGTGGTGAATAAAGTTTCTTACGTATATTTAAACGCATTGGACGTACACATGGACGTACACATCGAAAACGTCATGTTAAGGCTACTTAATTAAACTGGTAATAAAACGAATACACGGTACATTTTCGCACTTACCAGGCTGTAAAAGCAGATGAAAAGAAACGCATAGTAACGACACAGATGACAGAATCTCATCCAACATAATTTTGGCGCCCTACATTTATACTTCATTTCACAACTTAAAACCACCGTAGTTCACTGTAAATATGGGCAATTCACTGAGTGGAATAAATGCAGTTTTTAGTTCCACCAACATAGACTATTTAGCGAAAACGAAGCTATTAAACAGAGCAACCAAAAGGATAAACAAGACTATATATACTGACTTCTCTTACTTTAAAAATGATACCGATGAACATTTTTTTTCTTTTACCACTTAACCGACATTATATAAAGTCTATATCCTGCTATTTTATATTTATTTCATTTATTTTGCCAGTTTATCAACGACTGCTCAGAAGGAAAATCATGACCGCTATTGTTGATGAACCGACGACGTGGTTAATGACGTGACATACATATTGGGGTCCGCGAGATCACGGGAACTCATAACAACACGAATCTTCGTTCATATCATAATCTTAGACTTAATAACCTAAGTACACACAGTACATGAGGGAATACCCGTGCTACATCAAAGCATATATACGGGCCTTGAAAGGGGCACGTGTGTGAAGTTAGCCTATTTAGCCCATTAAGCCTATTTAGCCTATTTAGTACATAGGTTGAAATATACATCCTATTTAGCCTATTTAACAGCCTCTTCAGCCTTTTTAGCCTATTTAGAAATTTTAGTACATAGGTCAAAGCATACATCCTATTTAGCCTATTTAGCCTATTTGACAGCCTTTTTAGCCTATTTAGCAAGTTTACTACATACGTAGACATACACATCCTATTTAGCCTATTAATCCCCTGGAAGCGACGTAGTGCACGCTGACCAGCCGTCGACGGCCTATCGGGCTGAACTAGTTTCGGCCGGGACTTTTAATTAGAGTCGGCCCCGTGCATGCAGCCTATTTAGCTATTTCTCGTATGCGTCATTTCCCAGTGAACGGGCATGTCCCTTTAAGGGCACCTTGCGGACGAACAAGAGTTATCCCCCGGAAGCGACGTAGTGCACACTGACCAGCCGTCGACTGCCTTTCGGGCTGAACTAGTTTCGGCCGGGACTTTTAATTAGGATCGGAGTCAGGTGCAGCCTATTTAGCGTATTACGCGACATTTTGCATGTGAGTGGGCATGCCCCTTTAAGGGCACCTTTCGGACGAACAAGAGTTATCCCCCGTAAGCCACCTAGTGCACGCTGAACAGCCGTCGACTGCCTATCGGGCTGAACTAGTTTCGGCCGGTACTTTTTATTAGGATCGGAGTCAGGTGCAGCCTATTTAGCGTATTACGCGACATTTTGCCTGTGAGTGGCCATGCCCCTTTAAGGGCCCCTTTCGGACGAACAAGAGTTACCCCCCGGAAGCGACCTATTGCACGCTGACCAGCCGTCGACTGCCTATCGGGCTGAACTAGTTTCGGTCGGGACTTTTAATAGGATCGGAGTCAG
This sequence comes from Dreissena polymorpha, assembly GCF_020536995.1. NCBI lineage: Eukaryota > Metazoa > Mollusca > Bivalvia > Myida > Dreissenidae > Dreissena > Dreissena polymorpha. The sequence goes on along the minus strand of NC_068357.1, from coordinate 130,745,075 downwards.
GTGCAGCCTATTTAGCGTATTACGCGACATTTTGCCTGTGAGTGGGCATGCCCCTTTAAGGGCACCTTTCGGACGAACAAGAGTTATCCCCCGTAAGCGACCTAGTGCACGCTGAACAGCCGTCGACTGCCTATCGGGCTGAACTAGTTTCGGCCGGTACTTTTAATTAGGATCGGAGTCAGGTGCAGCCTATTTAGCGTATTACGCGACATTTTGCCTGTGAGTGGGTATGCCCCTTTAAGGGCCCCTTTCGGACGAACAAGAGTTATCCCCCGGAAGCGACCTAGTGCACGCTGACCAGCCGTCGACTGCCTATCGGGCTGAACTAGTTTCGGCCAGGACTTTTAATTAGGATCGGGGTCAGGTGCAGCCTATTTAGTGTATTACGCGACATTTTTCCTCTGAGTGGGCATGCCCCTTTAAGGGTCCCTTTCGGACGAACACGAGATATCCCCCGGAAGCGACCTAGTGCACGCTGACCAGCCGTCGACTGCCTATCGGGCTGAACTAGTCTCGGCCGGGACTTTTAATTAGGATCGGAGTCAGGTGCAGCCTATTTAGCGTATTACGCGACATTTTGCCTGTGAGTGGGCATGCCCCTTTAAGGGCCCCTTTCGGACGAACAAGAGTTATCCCCCGAAAGCGACCTAGTGCACGCTGACCAGCCGTCGACTGCCTATCGGGCTGAAACGTGTGTGAAGTAAGCCTATTTAGCCTATTTATCAAGTTTAGTTCATAGGTTAAAACTTTCATCCTATTTAGCCTATTTAACACCCTATTCAGCCTATTTGGACTAATTAACAAGTTAAGTACATACGTTGACAAATGCACCCTATTTAGCCTATTTAGCAAGGTTAGTACATATGTTATAACATACATCATATTAAGCCTATTTAGCCTATAAAGCACCCTGTTCAGCCTATTTAGCCTATTTAACTAGTTAAGTACATAGGTTGACACATGAATCCTATTTAGCCAATTTAGCACCCTCTTCAGCATATTTAGCAAGTTTAGTACATGGGTTGAAACATGCATCCTATTTAGCTTATTTAGGACCCTTTTCAACCTATTTAGCCTAGTTAACAAGTTTTGTACATGTACATAGGTTGACACATGCATCATATTTAGCCCAATTAGTACCCTTTTCAGCAACGGAGATGAAAGATTAGATCGCATACATAGTGCGGATAAATATATCACGTTTGTTCAGGGTTATGAATGCAAAAGATATAATTCAATACCGTTTCAATTATTTGTAATTCTAAAGACTTCGTGCAATCATGTCAAACGTTTTGGTCTTTATTGAAAGAGGCGATGAATCTCAAAATAGTTTTTTTGCAAGGCTATTGCAGTCGTAAATTAATGATATATGCAGATTGTTTGTCAATAAGAACGATTAAAAGCTTCATTTAAAACTTTCATCCTATTTAGCCTATTTAACACCCTATTCAGCCTATTTGGACTAATTAACAAGTTAAGTACATACGTTGACAAATGCACCCTATTTAGCCTATTTAGCAAGGTTAGTACATATGTTATAACATACATCATATTAAGCCTATTTAGCCTATAAAGCACCCTGTTCAGCCTATTTAGCCTATTTAACTAGTTAAGTACATAGGTTGACACATGAATCCTATTTAGCCAATTTAGCACCCTCTTCAGCATATTTAGCAAGTTTAGTACATGGGTTGAAACATGCATCCTATTTAGCTTATTTAGGACCCTTTTCAACCTATTTAGCCTAGTTAACAAGTTTTGTACATGTACATAGGTTGACACATGCATCATATTTAGCCCAATTAGTACCCTTTTCAGCCTTTTTAGCCTATTTAACAAGTTAAGTACATAGGTTGACACATGCATCCTTTTTAGCATATTTAGCCTATTAAGCACCCTATTTAGCCAATTAAGCCTATTTAGCAAGTTTAGTACATAGGTTAAACATACATTCTATTTAGCCTATTTAGTTTATTAAGCACCTTTTTCAGCATATATATCCTATTTAACAAGTTAAGTAAATAGGTTGACACGTGCATCATATTTAGCCTATTTGTCCTTTTTAACACCCTCTCCAGCCTATTAAGCCTATTTAGCAAGTTTAGAACATGGGTTGAACCATGCATCCTATTTAGCCTACATAGCCTATTTAACACCCTTTTCAGCCTATTTAGCCTATTTAACTAGTTAAGTAAATAGGATGACACATGCATCCTATTTAGCCTATTTAGCACCCTTTTCTGCCTATTTAGCATATTTAACAAGTTTAGTACATAGGATGACACATGCATCCTATTTTGCCTATCTAGCGTATTTAGCACCCTTTTCAGCCTATTTAGCCTATTTAAAAAGTTTAGTACATGGATTTACATATGCATCCTATTTAGGCTATTTAGCATATTTAGCAGTCTTTTCTTCCTATTTAGCCCTTTTACAAGTCTTTTACAATGGTTTAAAACATGCATCCTATTTAGCCTGTTTAGCCTATTTAGCACCATTTTCTGCCTATTTAGCCTTTAAACAAAACTAGTACATAGCTTGACTTAGGCATCCTATTTAGTACCCTTTTCAGCCTATATAGCCTATTAAGCAAGTTAAGTGCAAAAAACTATCGAAAATAAGTAACACATAAATGTGGTCATGATTATTCTTATTAATCATGACAACACCTTATTCATGTTAGACTTTTTAAAATTTAATTGACTTTTATCATTATAATTGGTGCCACTTGTGGTATTTGGTTACCTATGTTAAGGGTAACTTAATGATGCTCGATTGGTGATTGTCGGCTCGGGTACTACTTAAATGTACCCCGGGTACTCTTAAATAAACTTAATTTTTTTTCTTGGTACGAAAAATATACTGAAAGTAACCCGGAAATTTTTACGCGAAATTGGCCGTTGTCGGCGAATTATTTATTAAGTATGTTTATATTTATGTCAATATTCTGTAAAATTGCCGCAATATTATCGCAACTCCTACTTAAAAAAGCATGATGAGGCAGGATTTGTTCAAAGAGAATTTTGTTTTGTTTTCCGTAGCGCGTTTTACGTCATCGGATTTTGGGCGGGAATAAAACTCGGTTAAAGTCTAAATTGGCTGGGTACGTGTAAGTATATTTTCTGCACCCGGAGTACATTAAGGTTTAAATGTTTTGTTGCGTGATATCTTGTTAATTAGTTTTTGAATTTTTTTTAGTTGAGGCATGCACCGTGTTTGGATTGTGAGCTGTATGTATAATACCTTTAGGGATTGAATCTTGAGTATTGCAAGCAATTAAAAGCAATGAAAAGCAACGGAGATGAAAGATTAGATCGCATACATAGTGCGGATAAATATATCACGTTTGTTCAGGGTTATGAATGCAAAAGATATAATTCAATACCGTTTCAATTATTTGTAATTCTAAAGACTTCGTGCAATCATGTCAAACGTTTTGGTCTTTATTGAAAGAGGCGATGAATCTCAAAATAGTTTTTTTGCAAGGCTATTGCAGTCGTAAATTAATGATATATGCAGATTGTTTGTCAATAAGAACGATTAAAAGCTTCATTTGGTTATGATTCTGAGTGCAATTCCATTTGTACTATTCTTCATTCAGTGTCAATATTGAGTGGTTGCTAAAAAGCACTTAATAGGTCCAATAAAAATACTTTGGTACATTTGATCATTAAATTTAATTGAAATGAACCACTCGTCGCTTTTTAAACAACTTTAACCAGGGGGGCACGCGTATACGGGAGCTTACCGCGTTAAAGTGAGAAAGTTGTTGCAAAACTTCAAAGATGGCGTCGTTTAAGTGTTTTTCGTGAAGGAGTAGCGGATATTTTCACCCGGTAAGCCAGTTTATATTTATATTTCTTTTAAATGAATAATACCTTTCGGCTCTACGGTGTTTGTGCTCCCCTCGGTTTATTGTTTCAAAACCGTAGACGTCGGAATAAAAAAGTTATTGAAGCAAAACCGTCGACAAATTTGTTGTTTAATTTCTTGACCTTCGAGATGTTGGATGTTCGAATATAATTTTCTCTCATAATAAACAGTATTTGTGCATGTTTACAGTAAAATATAACATAAATCACGAATACTTTATTATCTCGACGCGTTGTTATGTCTATTAATTCATTTAATGCCGAATTATAACGGGTTAACCCCCATTTTTGGAACTAAACTTCCTTTTAAGCACATTTTGGGACCTGACTTCCAAATGATTAACAGCTCTTTCCTATGTTACAAGGTTTTATGCGAAATAACTTTCGTGAATGAATTCCGCATTCGTGCGAATTTCTTGGAAAACATTTTCACTTGAAGAAATCAAGAGTTTTCTTTTTTCTATTAATTGTTTTATTATTAATTTGTATTATTATATGTTTTATCGCGTACTTAACGCTAACATTTAGTGTGTGTAATATAAGAAATTCGACGGTATTATAAACACAGTGTGATTCTTACCTGTTTATTTTAACACATATGGACATACTTATGTTTGTATATGCATCCAACGGAAAACTATGCTTACTATTTCCAGATATCTAGACGCCAGTTATATGTTGAGGATGCCAAGATTAAAAAAGACGGCGTAACGAAGTGTGTACCGCTCTAGAATGCGATAGGTACATGAAAACCCACCACTCAAACAAAAAAGATTACGTCGAAGTACCTTGCCAAACAATCACATATACGTGCAATAAAAGTGTAATGAAAAACAGAAGAGGGTTAAGCCGGTTTGATACTAGTATTAGGTTGATGTAACCAAATACTGCCATTGTTGCGATTCGGAATACATGAAGCAATTTGGAATACCTGCCATCTGCTTAAAAGATGCATATCGGTGGATGTTTTTTTTATGATACTTAAATATGAATTGTTTATTTAATACAATGACATTTTACGCGTTTTACCATAACGATACTGATACATGTATGTGACTTAGATGTGACACATTTTGGACGACCTTCTTTTAAACCAGTTCTGAGTTGGTCACTATATTATAATCGCAAAAAGTGAATTTGTAGTGGATAGAAAGATTTGTGCAAATGCAATACACGATATGATTTCAGTAGAAGTGATCAATATAATTTTTATAAATGTATGTTTTTTCTCTTTTATAGCTATGTGAATACATATTATTTATGACTGTTGTATTGAGGGAATAAAGTATTGGTTCACTTAGAAAAATTATTTCGTTTGTTCCTAACATTGCCTTCTAATCGTAAGTGATGTTAATATGTCAAATGCATAACGAATTAAATCCGACCCAAATCTTTTTTTTATTCATGTATGTAAGTGCTGAATACAATTGAAAATTAATGCAGAGACATCGTAGGAAGAAATGACGTAACACAGATAATTGTTTATTTTCATAACAAAGTGAGAAACTAGCATCATGACATATACGGAATAAAACGTGTAAGTAAGTAGCACTCATAGCAATTATATGTCAGACGTGTCTATGTAGACTTTATAAATAAAACAAAAACACTACAAACATCAGCTGTACATGTTTTGTTATGTTCGTGTTTTTTATTTGCTGTTTTAGTCCGGCTCTGTTAAAGGATTCTTTCTTGCATATTCTACATTTAAACTCATGAGGTCCATGAATGGGGCATGATATCTCAACCCTCCCCTGATGTAAAATTCCTCATTACATATACTGCAACGAAAGATGCACTTATTTTCGCCCTTTAACCTGCATCATCTGAAAAGACAGTAAAAGAATGGTTAAAAAAAGTTCATAGCAAATAAGGTCGACACGTCATAAAATACATGAAATTAATTATAATATTACCGAAAGATAAACGTTGTATTATCTCTTTCATCAGCCACCACACAACCCATCTTCTTGAAAATAGGTGAATTGATTCAATTGGTCGGCAGGTTTTTCGAACAGCATTATCATTATTCTACAGTAAGTAACGTGATTTAGAAAACACTTATATTGCACCACGTAACATGCTATAAAACTATAATATTGAAGTACACATATACACTTTATTTAAGATAGGTAGGTATATCATGTCAAGCTCTTTTACATATGAAAGAGCTGTTTGTCATTTGGAAGTCAGGTCCCAAAATGTGCTTAAAAGGAAGTCAGTTCCAAATAAGGGGGTTAAACCAATAATGTTTGCCAATAAATTAATTATCAGTGATAAAACGGCGTCGGTAAAATGAAATAATCATGATTTTATTTATATTTTTCTGTTCACTTGTGTCAATACTGTTTATTATGAGAGAAAATGATATTTGTACATCCAATTTCTCGAACGTCCCGTAAGTAGACAACAGATTTGTGGACGATTTTCCTTCAATAACTTTTTTATCCCGACGTCTACGATCTTGAAACAAATCAAAGCGCTGAAGGCACTGAAGATGTTCGCTATTGCATAATTTAACACGCAATTCATTTTTGAAAATCAATCGCAAGTTTGAAATGAACACACGCCATTCAACTTTATAAAGTGTGTGTCATAGCGCACGGGTCGAGTTTTGTGTGCACTTTTTATCATCCTTATTATTTCATAGAAATAACTAAGACAAAATAAAAACAACATGCTTTTTGGAAGTTCTGAAAGCATAGAAAGTATGATGAAAATGGTGATGATAACTTAATATAAAGAAAATTTGCAGTCACCATCATATTAAAGGAATATTTTTTTCTAATATCAAATGACTATCTCACCAAGAATATAAATTCGTAATGAAAGTTCCGTGTACAAAACTTTTGATTTTTGACACCATATACAAATTCAAAATATACAACAATCTTCGTATCTTGTATATGGAAGAATAAAAGTATATAAACATTGCTGTTTATGCTTTACTTGTTACCCGAGCAGTTCACACGGTGTCAACAACGCTAACATAAACATAGGTATAGAGCACTAATGCGCTTTTAGGCGTAGCTGTTTCAGTTACAATTACGCGTTACAATCCATCTCGCAGAATTTCACTTTCGCCTCCAAGATGAGAAAACAATCATTAGCGAAATAGTATAGTGTCACGATAAGAGAAAATCGTTTAATTATCATACCACAATGTTTGCCGTACTTGGTCAGCACGTCTGGAAATCATTCCTTAATGTGTGGATAGGCTGCCATTATTAACATGTTTGCTATTTTCAATTCAATTTTGTATCAAAAAGCATTGTTCTTAAATGTGGCATTTTCAATTCGCAATGAGATTTGTAATGACCCTCGTCATGCGAAAATGGGTCTTATTCCATATGCGCCCATCATATAAATAGCCCTCTCAGCTATCCCTCCATCTGGTAAGAAGAAACATAACATATTGAGTGATTTTAAAGCGAACAGCATCGCCTATGGCCTGACTGCGCAAAAGCACATGTTGGGTTTAACAAACGCTTGCCGAAACGCATAAGATCCATTTTCGCATGACGGCGCTATTGACGTGTGATTAAAATGTGTCGAAAGAAAACTGCGTTTAAATCCAATATAATCATACGATATATTTCGATAGTGAAGAAAGATACTCAAAACAAGGCATATGAGGACACATATGAAGTGCACTCCCGTAGTATATTTTTTATTTACTCACACTAATGTGTGGTTTGACAATGCTAACAAACATTTCATGCGGTGAATATGCAGCTTACAAGTGAAAAACACAACACAATAGTTTAACTTTTGTTTAATTGTATTTAATTATTTAAAAAAGTAAATTGCTAACTTTATTTCAAAGTCAGCGTATACGCCGACTACATTTTTAAAAGACATTTATTGTTATAAATATATTTAATATAATATATTAAGTTGTTTTCGGTTTTAGCGATTAAAAAGCATTTTCGAGGTTGCCTATAGTATGCCTGTAGTAATTGATGAACTCATATCCAACTGTCTATGTATTGAGAACTGTGAATATAAACAAGCTTAACCTTCTACTAACCTTCTACTATTGCATTCGTATTATTATTATAAATTGTTTTATTATATTCGGGTTTAGCAATTATGAAACTTTTTTTTGTCTATCGTATCGCTGAAGTTATTGTTGAACTTATGTTCGACGTTTTAAATTGAGAATATAAATAAGCGTCAACTTTTTCCCGAATCTCTCAATTTACGACCTGTACTACGTCATTGAGTTGTATGCGAGAGCGTAACCTATTGCGTTGTTATAACCCGTAAACTTTCCTTTGTTTATCGACAGGCGCATCTATTAATAGCCTCATATCATGAATGCCAAAACAACCTCGAAAAAGAACCACGTGACCAAATAGGACGCAAAACGCAAATACCATGCGACTACGACTTTTATAATGTAAGAACGCTCCGCAATTCCTTTGAACCCGGAGCCGTGTGATTGCTATTACGTAAATAATTGACCTCTAACTGAAGTAAGCAAAGGAAACGCAGCACCTAATTGACCCATTCCTTCTATGTGCGAAGGCAGATTGAATTTTACTAATGTATGGTTTGCCTATTATAACCCACATTATAATGCGGTAAATATGCGACTAACAAGTAAAAAACACTATAATTAAACTTTTGTTTTGAATTAAGTTATTTAGAAAACAAAATTCCAAACCTTATTTCAAAACAGCAAGACTACATTTTTTAGAGAATATTATTGTTACATTTAAATGTTTTTTTAACAGTTTCAGCGATAATGAAACATTTTTTTTATGTTTTCTATCGTATCCCTGTAATAATTGTTGAACTCGTGGTCAACGTATTATTAATTGAGACCTGTGAATATAAACAAGCGTAACCTTATGCTATTGCGTTATTCTCACACGGACTCCCCTTTGTTTATCGCCAGCCTCAGATTTATGAATGAGCTGAGCGAAAATACTACGTCACGCACACGAAGCAGAAAGTGGACTATTTTAATCATTCATAAACAATCTCCTCCGCGACAGTTACAATACGATCATTGTTTATTGATTCTTTCCTATAAAACACCGTTCGAAAATATTGAATGTAACACGATATTTATATAATGTTTCCATTTGTGAATACACATAATTGGAGAACTCAAACCTCTTGCATAAATTATACAACTCTTTCTTGCGCGGATACGCAAGCGGTTATTGGGTTAATCATACCTAGGTCGTATCGACCTGAATTTCACATTAAGCACTTTAGACGGTCGCTAAAGCGACCATCTTAAAAACGAGGGAAGCACACACACTGGAGAGCCGAAACGGCATATTCATTTAAAATAATTATAACTACAAAGGGGCTAACAGGGTGAAAATATCCTCCCTCCCTTTAAGAAAATCCAACAAACGACGCCATCTTGAAGTTTTGCAACAACTTTCTCACTTAAACGCTGTAAGCTCCCGTATACGCGTGCCCCCCTGTTTAACACAAAATTGCAAAACAATATCTGTTAATACAGTACTCGAGAACACGCCGTGTATGACAGTAATTTGGAGAGAACGCCATCTATATTAGTTATTCTTAGCTCTCGCTTTATACTCTTGCTTTCGTGCTTTGTTACAATGTTTGGAAATATGTGCAATGGTTTTTTTTTGCCATAGAAGACATATTAAAACCGGGGTTTCTCCCTTACTGAATTAAACTGTTTTAAGTAAAACTAGTAACCCCTAGACCTGAGGGCTTATTTATTTAACTTTAACTGATAAACTTAAACCGCAATTCACATGACTTACACATTTAGTATATAGAATATTTAAAAAAAATCTACCGAGTATATTACATTATGCCCCTGATGTCAAAACTAGCCTAACGCTGGAGGTCACTTGTTTTATATAAACATATAAGGATGATAACCCTTTGTTCTGTCCTGTAAATTACCAATACAAATGAATACAAAATCTGCAGTATTCAGATTAAGTAAGCCAAACATGTCACATTATTATAAAATGTTGGGTATTTTTAACTGAAATTGAAAGGATTGTAAATCTTCGTATATTGAAAGGCTCCGAAGAAGCGAGTTAAGATTGCACTAGGTCGCTTCTGGGGGATAACTCTTGTTTGTCCGAAAAGGGCCCTTAGAGGTGCATACCAACTTGCCATGTAAATAAAGCGTCATTCGCTAAAAAGGCTGTAGATGACGCAGACCCTAATTAAAACACCGGGCCGAAACTACATCAGCCCGACAGAAAGCCAACGGGTGTTCAGCTTGCGCTAGGCCGCTTCCGGGGGATAACTCTTGTTTGTCCAAAAGGGACCCTTTAAGGTGCATACACACTCGCCATGTAAATAAAGCATAATATATACGCTTGAAAGGCTGTAGCTGACGCCGACCCTAATAAAAACCCAGGGCCGAAACTAGATCAGCCCGACAGGCAGCCAACGGGAGTTTAGCGTGCACTAGCTCACTCCCGGGGGAAAACTCGTTGTCCAAAAGGGTTCCTTAAAGGTGCATACCCGCTCGCCATGTAAATAGAGCCTAATTCGCTAAAAAGGCTGTAGGTGACGACGACCCTAATTTAAACCCCGGGCCGAAACTAGATCAGCCCGACAGGCAGCCATCTAGAGTTTAGCTTGCACTAGGTCGCCTCCGGGGATTACTCTTTTTTGTACGAAAGGGGCCCTTAGAGGTGCATACACACTCGCCATGTAAATAGAGCATAATACATACGCTAAATAGGCTGTAAGTGACGCCTATTCTAATGAAACCCCCGGGTCGAATCTAAATCAACCCGACAGGCAGCCGACTGGAGTTCAGCGTGCACTAGGCCGCTACAGGGGGATAACTCTTGTTTGTCCGAAAGAGCCCTTAAAAGTGCATACCCACTCGCCATGTACATAGAGCCTAATTTGCGAAATAGGCTGTAGATGACGCAGACCCTAATTAAAACCCCGGGCCGAAATAAGATGAGCCCGACAGGCAGCCAACGGGAGTTTAGCTTGCACTACGTCGCTTCCGGGGGATAACTCTTGTTTGTCCGAAAAGGGCCCTTAAAGATGCATTCCCACTCGCCATTTAATAGAGCATTATACATTCGCTAAATAGGCTGTAGGTGACGCCGACCCTAATAAAAAACCCGGGCCGAATCTAGATCAGCCCGACAGGCAGACGACGGGATTTCAGTGTGCACTAGATCGCTCCCGGGGATAACTCTTAATTGTCCGAAAGGGGCCCTTAAAGGTGCATTCCCACTCGCCATGTAAAGAGAGCCTAATTCGCTAAATAAAGCATAATTCATACGCTAAAATAGCTGTAGGTGACGCCGACCCAAATTAAAACCCCGGGCCGAAACTAGGTCAGTCCGACAAGCAGCCGACGGGAGTTCAGCATGCACTAGGTCGTTTCCGGAGGATAACTCTTGTTTGTCCGAAATGGGCCCTTAAAGGTGCAAACCCACTCTTTATGACAATAGAGCATAATACGCTAAATAGGCTGTACGTGACGCCGACCCAAATTAAAACTCCGGGCCGAAACTAGATCAGCCTGACAGGCAACCGACCGGAGTTCAGCGTGCACTAGGTCGCTTCCGGGGTATAACTCTTGTTTGTCTGAAATGGGCCCTTAAAGGTTAAAAGCCATTCAATATGACAATAGAGCATAATACGCTAAATAGGCTGTACGTGACGCCGACCCAAATTAAAACCCCGGGCCGAAACTAGAACAGCACGACAGGCAGCCGACGGGAATTCAGCGTGCACTAGGTCGTTTCCGGGGGATAACTCTTGTTTGTCCGAAATGGACCCTTAACTGTGCATACCCACTCTATATGACAATAGAGCATAATACGCTAAACAGGCTGTACGTGACGCCGACCCAAATAAAAACCACGGGCCGAAACTAGATCAGCACGACAGGAAGCCGACGGGAGTTCAGCGTGCACTAGGTCGCTTTCGGGGGATAACTCTTGTTTGTCCGAAATGGGCCCTTAAAGGTGCATACCCACTCTATATGACAAAAGAGAATCATACGCTAAATAGGCTGTACGTGACGCCTACCCTAATAAAAACCCTTGGCCGAAACTAGATCAGCCCGACAGGCAGCCGACGGGAGTTCAGCGTGCACTTTGTCCTTTCCGGGGTATAACTCTTGTTTGTCCGAAAGGGGCCCTTAAAGGTGCATACCCACTTACAGGCAAAAATTTCGCGTAATCGTTTTCTTACGCTAAATAGGTTGCACCTAACTCCGATCCTAATTAAAAGTCCCGGCCGAAACTAGGTCAGCCCGATGGGCAGTCGACGGTTGGTCAGCGTGCACTAGGTCTCTTCCGGGGGATAACTCTTGTTCGTCCGAAAGGGGCCCTTAAATGGGCATACCCGCTCACTGGGAAATTACGCATACGAGATGAAGGCTAAATAAACTGCATGCACGGGGCCGATCCTAATTAAAAGTCCCGGCCGAAACTAGTTCAGCCCGATGGGCAGTCGACGGCTGGTCAGCGTGCACTAGGTCTCTTCCGGGGGATAACTCTTGTTCGTCCGAAAGGGGCCCTTAAAGGGGCATACCCACTCACAGGCAAAAATGTCGCGTAATACGCTAAATAGGTTGCACCTGGCTCCGATCCTAATTAAAAGTCCCGACCGAAACTAGGTCAGCCCGCCAGGCAGTCGACGGCTAGTCAGCGTGCACTAGGTCTCTTCCGGGGAATAACTCTTGTTCGTCCGAAAGGGGCCCTTAAAGAGGCATACCCGCTCACTGGGAAATGACGCATTCGAGATGAAGGCTAAATAGGCTGCATGCACGGGGCCGATCCTAATTAAAAGTCCCGGCCGAAACTTGTTCAGCCCGATGGGCAGGCGACGACTGGTCAGCGTGCACAAGGTTTCTTCCAGGGGATAACTCTTGTTCGTCCGAAAGGGGCCCTTAAAGGGGCATACCCATTCACAGGCAAAAATGTCGCGTAAAACGCTATATAGGTTGCATCTGGCTCCGATCCTAATTAAAAGTCCCGGTCGAAACTAGGTCAGCCCGACAGGCAGTCGACGGCTGACCAGCGTGCACTAGGTCTCTTCCGGGGGATAACTCTTGTTCGTCCAAGAGGGGCCCTTAAATGGGCATACCCGCTCACTGGGAAATGACGCATACGAGATGAAGGATAAATACTAAATAGGCTGCATGCACGGTGCCGATCCTAATTAAAAGTCCCGGTCGAAACTAGTTCAGCCCGATGGGCAGTCGACGGCTGGTCAGCGTGCACTAGGTCTTTTCCGGGGGATAACTCTTGTTCGTCCGAAAGGGGCCCTTAAAGGGGCATACCCACTGACAGGCAAAAATGTCGCGTAATACGCTAAATAGGTTGCACCTGGCTCCGGTCCTAATTAAAAGTCCCGGCCGAAACTAGGTAAGCCCGACAGGCAGTCGACGGCTGGTCAGCGTGCACTAGGTCTCTTCCGGGGAATAACTCTTGTTCGTCCGAAAGGGGCCCTTAAAGGGGCATACCCGCTCACTTGAAAATGACGCATACGAGATGAAGGCTAAATAGGCTGCATGCACGGGGCCGATCCTAATTAAAAGTCCCGGCCGAAACTAGTTCAGCCCGATGGGCAGTCGACGGCTGGTCAGCGTGAACTAGGTCTCGTCCGGGGGATAACTCATGTTCGTCCGAAAGGGGCCCTTAAAGGGGCATACCCACTCACAGGCAAAAATGTCGCGTAATACGCTAAATAGGTTGCACCTGGCTCCGATCCTAATTATAAGTCCCGGCCGAAACCAGGTCAGTCAGACAGGCAGTCGACGGCTGGTCAGCGTGCACTAGGTCTCTTCCGGGAGATAACTCTTGTTCGTCCGAAAGGGGCCCTTAAATGGGCATACCCGCTCACTGTGAAATGACGCATACGAGATGAAGGCTAAATAGGCTGCATGCACGGGGCCGATCCTTATTAAAAGTCCCGGCCGAAACTAGTTCAGCCCGATGGGCAGTCGACGGCTGGTCAGCGTGCACTAGGTCTCTTCCGGGTGATAACTCTTGTTCGTCCGAAAGGGGCCCTTAAAGGGGCATACCCGCTCACTGGGAAATGACGCAAACAAGATGAAGGCTTAAAAGGCTGCATGCACGGGGCCGATCCTAATTAAAAGTACCGGCCGAAACTAGTTCAGCCCGATGGGCAGTCGACGGCTGGTCAGCGTGCACTAGGTCTCTTCCTGGGGATAACTCTTGTTCGTCCGAAAGGGGCCCTTAAAGGGGCATACCCACTCACTGGGAAATGACGCATACGAGATGAAGGCTAAATAGGCTACATTCACGGGGCCGATCCTAATTAAAAGTCCCGGCCGAAACTAGGTCAGCCCGACAGGCAGTCGACGGCTGGTCAGCGTGCACTATGTCACTTTCGGTGGATAATCCTTGTTTATCCGAAAGGGGCCCTCAAAGTACATACTCACTCAATGGAAAATGTTTCATCCTATTTAATAAACTTGCTTAGTATGCTAAAAAGATTGAATATGCTACTAAATATGCTTAACGAGATGTTTGTTTCAGGTTTCAATTGATATACTTGCTAAAAAGGCTAAATAGCACGTATATTTCTGCATATTTAATATTTTTATTAAATAGGCAAAAGGGGATCAAATGGATGCGTAATAGGCTTACTGGCTCAATAGCATGTATATTTCCGCCTACTTACTAATCTTGCTAAATAGGCTGAAAAGGCTATTAAATAGGCTTAATAGGAATGTACAAATTTTGCTATCTGGGTTGAATACATGTAGGCTGAAAAGGCTTTTAAATAGGCTAAATAGAAATTTATAAAACTTACTAAACGGGCTAAATAGCCTGAAAAGGTTGTTAAACGGGCTTACTAGGATGTTTGTTTCAACCTATGTACTATTCTTTTTAAATATGCTAAATAGGCTAAACATGCTGTTTAATAGGCTAAACAGGCTAAATATGATGTATGTTTCAACCTATTTTTTAACTTTCTAAATAGGCTGAAAAGGCTGTTACATAGGCTAAATAGGCGAAATAGGATGTATGTTTCAACCTATGGACTAAATAGGCCTTATAGACTAAATAGGCTGACAATGCTGTTAACTATGTAGTAAATAGGCTAAATAGGTTAAAATGCAGTTAAATAGGCTAAATAGGCTAAGGAGGATGTATGTTTCAAGCTGTGTACTAAACTTTCTAAAAAGGCTAAATAGGCTGAAAAGGCTGTAAAATATGCTAAATAGGCTAAAAGGATGTATGTTTCAAATTATGTACTAAATAGGCTAAATATGCTAAAAATGCTGTTAAATTGGCTAAATAGGCTAAATAGGATGTATTCTTCAACCTATTTACTAAATAGGCTATAATAGGCTAAAATAGGCTAAAAACGCTGAAGAGGCTGTTAAATTGGTTCAATATGCTAAATAGGATTTATGTTCCAACTCATGTACTAACTAGGCTAAATAGGCTGAAAATGCTGTTAAATAGGCTAAATAGGCTCAATATGATGTATGTTTCAACCTTTTTACTAATTAGGCTAATCGGTCTAAAATAGGCTAAAAAGGCTGAAGAGGCTGTTAAATTTAATAGGCTAAATAGGATGTTTGTTTTAACCTATGTTCTAAATATGCTAAATAGGCTGAAAAGGCTGTTAAATCGGCTAAATAGGCATGTGCTAAATAGGCTGAAAAGGCTGTTAAATAGGCTAAATAGGCTTAATACAATGTATATTTCAACCTTTGTACTAAACTTTCTTAATAGGCTGTTAAATATGCTAAGTAGGCTAAATAAGATGTTTGTTTCAACTAATGTACTAAATAGGCTAAATAGGCTAAAATGCTTTTGAATAGGCTAAATAGGATGTATGTTTCAACCTTTTTACTAAATAGGCTAAAAAGGGCTGAAGAGGCTGTTAAATTGGCTAATTATGCTAAATAGGATGTATGTTTCAAGTAATGCACTAAAAAGGCTGAAAATGCTGTTAAATAGGGTAAATAGGCTAACTAGGATGTGTGTTTCAACCTTTTTACTAAATAGGCTGAATAGTCTAAAATAGGCTAAACAGGCTGAAGAGGCTGTAAAATTGGCTAAATAGGATGTTTGTTTCAACCTATGTTCTAAATATGCTTAATAGGCTGAAAAGGATGTTTAATAGGCTAAATAGGCATGTGCTAAATAGGCTAAAAAGGCTGTTAAATAGGCAAAATAGGCTAAATACAATGTTTGTTTCAATCTATGTACTAAACTATCTAAATAGGCTGTTTTATATGCTAAATAGGCTAAATAGGATGTATGTTTCAACGTATGTACTAAATATGCTAAACAGAATATCAATGCTGTTATATAGGCTAAATAGGCTTAATAGGACGTATATTTCAACCTTTTTACTAAATAGGCTAAAAAGGCTGAATAGGCTGTTAAATTGGCTAAAAAGGCTAAATAGGATGTATTTTTCAAGTAATGCTGTGAAATAGGCTAAATAGGCTGCATAGGATGTATGTTTCAACCTATTTACTAAATAGGCTATATAGGCTTAAATAGGCTAAAAAGGCTGAAGAGGCTGTCAAATTGGGAAAAAAGGCAAAATAGGATGTCTGTTACAACCTATTTACTAATTAGGCTAAATAGGCTAAAATAGGCTAACAGGCTGAAGAGGCTGACAAATTGGCTAAATAGGCAAAATAGGATGTCTGTTTCAACCTATGTACTAAATAGGCTAAATAGGCTAAAATAGGCTAACAGGCTGAAGAGGCTGTCAAATCGGCTAAATAGGCAAAATAGGATGTCTGTTTCAACCTTTTTACTAAATAGGCTAAATAGGCTAAACAGGCTGAAGAGGCTGTCAAATTGGCTAAATAGGCAAAATAGGATGTCTGTTTCAACCTATATACTAAATAGGCTATATAGGCTTAAATAGGCTAAACAGGCTGAAGAGGCTGTCAAACTGGCTAATAGGAAAAAAAGGATGTCTATTTCAACCTATTTACTAAATAGGATAAATAGGCTAAATAGGCTAAATAGGCTGAAGAGGCTGTTAAATTGGCTAAATATGCAAAATAGGATGTCTGTTTCAACCTATTACCTATATAGGCTAAATAGGCTAAAATAGGCTTAACAGGCTGAAAAGGCTGTCAAATTGGCTAAATAGGCAAAATAGGATGTCTGTTTCAACCTATTTACTAAATAGGCTTAAATAGGGTAAACAGGCTGAAGAGGCTGTCAAATTGGCTAAATAGGCAAAATTGGATGTCTGTTTCAACCTATTTACTAAATAGGCTTAATAGGCTAAAATAGGCTAAACAGGCTGAAGAGGCTGTCAAATTGGCTTAATAGGCAAAATAGGATGTCTGTTTCAACCTATTTACTAAATAGGATAAAAAGGCTAAATAGGCTAACTTCACACACGTATCTCACACGATGATTTAATAGAGTAGTAGTAGTAGTTAGTAGTAGTAGTAGTAGTAGTAGTAGTAGTAGTAGTAGTAGTAGTAGTAGTAGTAGTAGTAGTAGTAGTAGTAGTAGAAGTAGTAGTAGAAGTAGTAGTAGAAGTAGTAGTAGTAGTAGAAGTAGTAGTAGTAGTAGTAGTAGTAGTAGTAGTAGTAGTAGTAGTAGTAGTAGTAGTAGTAGTAGTAGTAGTAGTAGTAGTAGTAGTAGTATAGTAGTAGTAGTAATAGTAGTAGTAGTAGTAGTAGTAGTAGTAGTAGTAGTAGTAGTAGTAGTAGTAGTAGTAGTAGTAGTAGTAGTAGTAATACGAGCTGGACAGAATTTAAACACACAGTTAAGAACTTTATTCTCAAGTTATTGAAATGAATTTCCAAAATTATTTAGTGCATAAAAGACAATTTTTCTTGCAATTGTGCCGGTATTAAAAGTTAATCCTTTAATACGTCTGAAATCGATGCCACAATTTCACGTTGCGTGCAGCATAACCGTGTAGATGAATACACGTGCGATCCGATACACATCGAATTTTTGGCCATGAACACAAGCATATTCGATAAAATAATTATGATGTATTTCACATTACCAGCAGCATAAAACTGTCATCTATGCACTAGGTGAAATTCATAAGAAAAAATGTTTTAAAAAGTCATTTGAAAAAAGCACCACCTACCGGTGTGTTTACATCCATTTAAGTTCAATTGTGATCCCCACAAAGTCACGTGATCCATACCCTAATAAAATCACTTCTCAATGTGATTTTGTCCAGCTTTTAATTGAGTTCCGTTGTAGAGTGACTTTAAAAGGTTAAGAAGAGAAGGCTAATCAGGGACGACACTTTCCGCTTTTATGACATTTTTCGTTTAAATGAAGTCTCTTCTTAGCAAAAAAACAATTTAGGCGGAAAATTTCGTCCCTGATTAGCTTGTGCGGACTGCGCAGGCTAATCTAGGACGACACTTACGCACATGCATTATGCCCAGTTTTCTCAGAACACGACTCAATTGAATGTGTTGTATTGCAATACATTTAGAATGTAGGAGTTACACATATTCAGTTTTCATGAAGAATTATGTAAATATAAGTATTAATTCGAAAATACTATCTTTGTTGAATTATTATCAATTCAATAAGTGATGTGAGTAAAAAACTTGTAATCTTTAAGTGTGGACTTCAAGTTTGTAGTAATTCTATTATGATATTTAGTTGACATTAAAATGAAATTTCAAGCTATCGCACTTGTACGGAAACGTATATGGTACACCCCAATAATGTGGAAATGCCGGAATAATTTATACCGACTTACTGTGAAATAACATGGTATGTCGACATAGTTTTGTAGCTTTTCCCACCTTAATTTTACTCGTCATAACGACATTAAGTTGAAGTCTCGACGTAATTTTTTCCGGCTTTTCTCGAAAATATATTTGGTCGACATGATCTAAGATGACAAATCTACATAATTTTTGACGTCATGTACTTGTGAAAATGACTTGCCATCATAGTTTTAGTCGACACAATGAGTTAATTTTTTAAGCCATGACACCTTTTCCATATCATGTCGTCATAGAATTTCGACATCATCACATTATTGCAACATTGGTTCATGACTTCCGGCGTCGAACAGATGTTTAGTTTCTGGTATATTCTTTTGAAACACGCAAGGCCTCAGACAGTCCATTTTTACATCAGGAATGCTTGGTATAAAGGTAAAAATAACATTTGCAAACAATAAATATTAATGTGTTCGTTGGATTTTATGGGCATTTAGATGGTTTAAATCTCGATTGATTCGGTTAGATATTTCTCTTTAACTAATGCATGCAAAACGTGTGTTTAACGACTCACAACTTGTTTTTATATTGCAGATTTGTGTCTTAGTTGCGCTGAGGTTTTTCATTTCGGTTTCCTTGCGAATTGGAAACCATTGATCGTATTCAAGAGAGATACTTTGTAAAGAAACCGCAGTTTGAGTGTAAAGATGACTTCATACCCGTCCTAGAACATGTGTGTGAAATGCAGCGGGAGCAACTGCCAGTTCCTGATTCGATTGAAAGTGCGACTTCTTTGTTCTTTGCCTTCACTGAAATATTGGATGGTTACTAATTACATATGCACAAATATATGCTTAAAAATTGGTTATATTTTGCAAATTTTATTGTGAAGTTAGTTTAGTTCAAGTAAGTTTCGTTTCGAGTTTTATTTACAATGTTTCGATAAGCAACAAAAATTGATATTCTTGTTATTGGAATTGATCTTGAAGTAGTTAAACGTTGTTATTTTGTTTGCTAAAATAAATTCACTCATATTGTTGTATACATTTACAGACATTGCAAACTTGGCAAAAACAGATTCACAATGTTCTTCATTTCATTGTTAGATTGCAAAAGAATGAATGAGACGTTACTAATTGTTTGAAAACATGGCGGTCATTTAGTTATGAAATCCTCGTAAATTGTGGAATGTTCCTTTTAAAATATGGTCCTTTTAAAAGATTTATCAACATTTTATTTCAAACTTCAATATAATAAACAAAACGACTATTGTAAATCTTATATTTAATATTAACACTGTCGCAAATATATGATATGATTATTTTGTACTTTCTTACTTGATTTTCTATTCCTGAAACTCCAGTGTATATAGTACATGTTTGAAATAAATGTTCATACTGCAATAAGATTTTTTTAATGGTCAAATAATTCGTTTTTGAGGAAATGGAAAATTATTCAAATGTGACACAAAATTGGGTTATTTGTAGATCAATTTTAGGGCTAGTCAATGTGATCGGTCTTTCTTCATTGTCCGTCAAAATTTGCACTTAAGCGAAATCACCTACTCAGCTGTGTCAATAATACCAAAACATGAACAGTCTTCAAAGCTAGTAAGGTTGTAGTTTGCTTTTATTTCCATATTATGTCCACATCGCACATTACTTACCAAAATATTTTCAAAAATTTGAAATATTTGTTTACGAGCCGGTATAGTTTTATATGAGTTATGATACACGTACCCTTTGACTAGATGGGTCTATGGTCTGACCGAATATATATATACTCAACTGGATTATTGAAAGCGAATTATGCATTTAATCGCCAATTTTACATGCAGTCATCATTGTAAAACGACAAAAATGCACGGCGAATATTTAAGTAACGATTGACTTTAATAACATTTTATTTTTCTTGCAGTTGATTACATAATTACAATTGCCCTATGTTTCACTAGTGTACATTATTCTGATTGGCTAGAGTATATCATTTGACTGGGCTTTAATATTCAATGAAGCGAGTTGCCTCCACGAAGCGCATGAGGAAATCGAGCGTGGGACAACTTGGTTTAATTATGCCATGTGCGACATGCACACAGTCAAAACTACGTATTGTAAAAGGGGCGCCTACTAAATTCATGCACGAATATATATCCCAAATTATATTGTCTTTTAGCCAAACCATTGAAAACATATGCAGAATGATAATCGTAATTGCATGTATAAGAATTGAAACGCTCTTTTCTTCGCTTCATCGATGTAAGTAGGTTAGTTTTGGTATTTAATTCGGCTATATGCAAATTAGTTCCTCACACAAAACATGCACATTTTCAACTAGAGATAACTAAACATCTTACATTTATAAGACCGGAAAGCGCGTTCAAGATAACACTTTAATAGCTGCAGTGAAGTATCAAGCAGATACATAATGGTGAGCATTAATATACGATTCAATAAAAACTTTATTCAGATTTAACAAAAGTTGACCTTCAAATCTTCGCATAGAAGCTGATAATTTAAATTATAAATCTCTAATTCTAAATATCAAATTTAAAAAGATGATTTATTAAACAACATAACAGGTAATGAGTTTCAAACTGTTCTTCAGTATTTATTCAGAAAAAGTAAGACAAATGAAAACAAAGTTAAGGACATATCACTTTCTGAAAAGATTAGAAGTGAGTGGGGTAATGTAAAACAATAATTTCTTATATTAACATTGTATTATGAAGTTTAGAACCATGTGCACAATTAAAATAACATATGCTTCAGTGATACACGAAGCAGTTCTAATGTAATCTTTCAAAAAGAGTATATAATAACATGTTATCACCTTATAAACCACTTTCTTCTTGGGCTTTGGAAGTCCTTATTTTCTTGTTTTGTTCATAAATCCGTTGACACCAGCTGGAACCTACACTACTGTAGTAGATAATGTTAGAGTATTATTAAATATTACACACTAGAAACACTGAAATACGGATACCTTTGTGCAAGAAAAAATTTACAACTAGAGTAAAAAAATAGTACACTTGAGCAAAAATGTGTTTGTCAGAAATACTATGTCCCCTTCTGCGCCGCTTTGAAGCTATATATTTGACCTTTGACCTTGAAGGATGACCTTGACCTTTCACCGCTCAAAATGTGCAGCTTCATGAGATACACATGCATGCCAAATATCAAGTTGCTATCTTAAATATTGCAAACGTCATGGCAAATGTTAAAGTTTGACGCACACAAACAAACCAACAGACAGCGCAAAAACAATATGTCCCCACCACTATAGTGTTTGGGGAAATTAAAAAGTATGGTGGGCCAGAAATGATAATTTAAAAATGAAAGATACATAAATATTGGAAACATGTTAATAAAAACCCTTTAATTTTATAGCGTATGTTAATACTATAAAGATAATGATATATCAATGTGTTTGTTAAAGTGATATTTTACACTGTTTCCAAAAGTTTCAATCAAATTTATATTTGTCATCCTGGTCATCCATACGTTTCCCAACTATTTTTAGACTCAAGTTGTTTACATTTTTTTCTTACAAAAAATGATCTTGTTTTTCAGTGTTTTTAGTGTGTTATATTTAATCATACTCTAACATTATCTTCTACAGTAGTGTAGGTTCCAGCTGGTGTCAATGGATTTATAGAAAAATAAATAAACAAGGACTTACAACGCACAAGAAGAAAGTGGTTTATAAGGTGAAATCATGTGATTATTTACTCTTTTTGAAAGATTTCATTAGAACTGGTTCATGGTTCACTGAAGTATATGATATTTTAGTTCTGCATATTGGTTCAAACTTAATATAGAATGCTAATATGAGGAATTATTATTTGACATTACTCTAACCACTTCTGACTATTTCAGAAAGTGATATGTCCTTAAACAACAAAAACAAGTAACACACATAAGAGGGCTAAGAGGCACTGGGTCGCACACCTGAGGGAATGAGATGAAATTAAAGACGAGTTAAACTCGTGTGCAAATAATTCAGAACATTTATATAACAAAGGCTGACTTCAAGTCGAGGTTAAGATCTTTCCAAGTATTTAATATGAGCATATATAGAAAATTACCCGACCTGGTTTTTAATACTGATTAACAAGAACCATTTTACAAAACAAAAGTATCAAGGAAACATACGCTTTGACCAAAGTTCATGAAGATTGGGATAACAATGGAACTTCTAGAGTTTTTACATGTTTACATTATAAACGAAAAGAGAAAACTGCTCCACCCCATGGCGGCCATTTTTGCCCCACCTATCAGTACCAATTTCGAACTTGTCTGAAAAAAACAATAATACCAATTTTCTGACTAAGTTTCATAATGAAGACAATCCGCTTCCGGTTTTGAGTGAGCATCAATTTAAAATGTAATTCTAAAAACTAAAAAAAACGCGCGTGAGGCACACAAATAACATTTGTGAGTGATGTGAAGTTTATTGACCAGGATGTGACATGTAAAAAAATAAAACGAGGTTTGTGACTTTTAGAAGGCCTTTCCTCAAGCTTTTGTATGTTTCTATTGACGGGTGGGGTGTGAGAAAGACTCTGGATATTGACATTATATGTGTATACACGCATAAGGTCATTGTGATTGTCATTGTCATTGTCTGGCGCCTCCGTGACGCATCAGTAAACATGTTAATAGTTCACCGTGACAGTAGCTAAAGTGAACAAGAGTGTTTAAGGGTTAATTGTGAATACTGTCCCGTTAATCCCGTGTTAGTTGTGAAATCATGAACAAACGCCAGCATTCATCTACTGCGAGCGAGTTAACAGACAATAGCTCATTAGACTCGTCTATATTCGAAAGTTTAAATGGGCAGAAGTCCAAGAAAGACTAGAAAAAGAAAAAAATTGAACAGAAAAGTTTCAAGCAACAATCTATGGAAGTTTATCAATTCGCTCAATAGAATCGCGGCTCAAAGAGATTAGTTCCAAGTTGTCTACAGTCCTTACGAAAGATGACACCTCCATTATTCGTACCATAATTAAGGAAACGTTTGATTAAGTCAAAGATAAATTTTTGAGCTCAGTCGTCAAAAGGTTGGAAATAATTGAATGCAACATATTCGACCAGACAAAGGAAATTGAATCGTTACATTGTCAAATACACAGCAAAGACAAAGAGCTACAAGACCTGAAAACAAAGCTGAATGACTCAGAAAAGCGTACTGCAGAAATTTTAAATGAGCACGAGCAGTATAGCCGTAGAAACAATTTGCGAATTACGGGTCTACAAGAAGACGAAGAATTTCAGTCCTCAATAGCGTTGACTTAACAGGTGTCGTCCCTTTTAAGTTCCAAGCTTGGTCGGCGCGTTGAAAAGGAGGATATAGACATAGCGCATAGGATAGGGAAACATCACCGAGAGAAGATCCGACCGGTCATCGTCAGGTTCATACGGCGCCAAACAAAATCGGATGTTATGCGAAATGCAAAGCTACTCAAAGGTTCCCGTATTTTCTTGAATGAAGACCTGACAAAATTGAACGCTGAAGTTCTAGCGTCCGTTAGGCATAAGGACCCCGAGACGGTGGAGCGAGCGTGGTCGTTCGATGGGAAGCTGTATGCACGCTTTAGAGGTAAAGAGCGCTCTGAGATAATCGATTACGAACATTTTCCGACGTGGCTCAACAAACCATGGCCGAAGGCGGTAGCTTCACTATCGTACGCCAGCAGGGTTTCAGCTAGCACAAATCGACGCCGGTAACATAGGGTTAGAACTGACGGTGTTTTTTTTTGCTATATCATATCATTAACAGTCTATATTCACGTACTTGTAATACGTGTACCAGTTTAATCATGACATTTTAACTAGACCACCCTAATATCTGTGTTGTGTGTTTTTTGATCCTGTTGTTCTCTTGGTTTTTTATTGTTTGTAATCTCCTAATTTAAGTACTTTTTTTCTCTCTCTTATTCGATAAGGATACGCACTTTTTTAAGCATATCATACTTATATAATCGATCTTAATCTATGTCTATTGTTATAAGACCCAATCTCATACGGTGTAAGTTCACACACGCAACGTACGCACGCATGTACAAACACACACACACACACGCTTACGCGCGCGCACACACACACACACACTTACACACCCATCCACACGCACACGTGCAAGTAGTAGTAATATATGTTTTTATATTTGCTCATTTAGAGGCCTAGATATACTAATGGGGAATATAGCGTGATAAAACAATTACCCATAATATGCCATTGCACAATATTATAATTGTAAAACATAAGTCGTTTGTTCATGTATGCATATTAGTATGGTCCGAGTAGTATTGAGCTTCGTTAAGTCGACAGGTGCCATGGTGTTGTTTTTCTTGTTGTTGTTATTGTTATATGACACAGTCCCCTTTTTTTGGTTACAGTGTAAATCGAGTACTAACGACTCGAAACACATAAGCTGTAAACATTTTACAAACACACACTTTACACATACGCACGCGAACTCACACACCAACGCACGTGCACAGATGCACGCACGCGTGCGCACACACACACACACACGCGCGCGCGCGCACACACACACACACACACACACACACACACACACACACACACACACACACACACACACACAGACACACACACACAAAGACACACACACACAAAGACACACACACACACACATACTTATCTAACTTTTTCCCTATTGAAAGGGGCTGCAGGCAAGGAGATCTCATCTCATGTTACATTTTTATCCTCTGTGCCGAAGTTTTGTCACTTGTATTGAGAAATAACAATAATATAAAAGGTATAACCATTTTGGGAACTGAACATATTGTCCCTGTTTGCTGATGATACTACTATTTTATAAGACGGTACCGAACAATCCCTAAATGAGACACTTACTGTTATACATAATTTTGCATATATTTCAGGCCTTAATGTTAATTTTGATAAAACAAATGTTGTATGGATTGGCAAGAACAAATATAGTTCATATACCATAAAAACCAAATGGAAACTAAATTGGATAAAACAAAGCTTTAAAATGCTTGGAATACATTTCCATGTAGACCCGTCAAAAATGTTAACAATTAAATTACGATGAAAAAATTGTTAAAATGGAAAACATTCTGAAAAATTGGAAAAGAAGAATTTTAACACATTAGCAAAATAGTGATTATAAAAACAGTTATTGTGTCATCATTGCCCAACCCACCCATTACCATATTAAATTCAATAAAATCTTCTATTCTCAGTTTTATTTGGGTTGGGCATAGTAAAATAAAGTTCACAAAAATAGTAAAAGAACATAATGAAGGAGGTTTAAAAATGATCATTTTGGATGCATTTATTCCAGCATTGAAACTTCGCTGGCTACAAAAACTTCAATCCTTTAGTGGAAATTGGATAGACATCACAAACTGTATTTTGATAAGTATAAACTCGTTAATTGCAGTTATCATTACGCTTTAAATACAGCTAATAGAATTTGAAATCCTTTTTGTGTAGATGCTTTAAAAAGCTTCTCACTTTATTGTAATAAATTGGATTTAAACACAGAAGAGTTTCTATATTATCCACTTTTCTACAATCCAAACATATTAATAGGAAATAAAAGTATTTTCTTTAGGTCATGGTTTGATGCTGGAATTCATTGTATAGGGGATATATTTAAAAATGGAACCTTTATTCCTTAAGATGAAATAAATAGAATGTATAATTTGCCCAAAAATTCCATTCATTAAACAGGGGTAAAAAAGCAATAGATGAGTTTTTGAAAGAAAAATGTATCTTGTCCCACCCAACAAATTATAAAACCCTTTTTGCCCCCTTTATTACAACTTTTACTGAAAAAAGAATCTGGAGCAAAAAGACTATTCATCATTATAAATAAAAATAATGAACAACCATCAGAAAAAGCAAAATGGTGTACTTAACTTAATGCCAGAGGTAATAAAAAAGAATGGAATTGCATATTTTAGCTACCATTTTAATAACCAATGACGTAAAAGTGCAGTGGTTCAAATATAGAATAACTCACAGAATACTTGGAACAAATAGTCTCTTAAATAAAATGAAAATTACTAATGATCCATTACGTTCTTTATGCAAACAAAGTGATGAAACTTTAGAACATTTATTCTGGGAATGTCAGATATCTAAAACAATTATTGACGAAATGCTACCCGGATAATCTTTTCCATTTATTGATAAGACAATTTTTCTTTTGGATATTTAACGAAGTCTGCTAGTACCATAAATAATGTAATTTTTATTTTTAAAGCTATTCTAATACAAGTGTTAAACAAAAAAATCATTCCAAGCATAGCAGGAGCCAAGAAATACCTCAAATATGAATATGATAACTTGAGAAAAATTTCAATTACAAAAAACAATTAAGAATCCTTTGATAGAGAATGGGAACTTTCTAATACCATTTTATCACAGACATAGATATTAAACGCGAGGATTATTGAATTTTCATCTGTTATTACAATGTTTACATCATTTATACAGCATTGATTATCTATACACACTAAAAAATATGTGCATCATTAAAGGGATCTTTTCACGGTCTGGTAAATTGATAAAATTGAAAAAAGTTGTTTCAGATTCGCAAATTTCGTTTTAGTTATGATATTTGTGAGGTAATAGTATTACTGAACATTTACCATAGTCCAATATAGCCATTATATATATCTTTTGACGATTTGAAAACCTTAAAATTATAAAGCGTTGCAACGTATTGTCACGAGCCGAGCGGTAGCTGTGATTTTACTTCAATTTCTTTAACTTTTCCAAACTTGAAGCTTTTCTTCAAGTTTAACATGGAACTAAAATGGACTCTGATAAACAGTAAACTAAGAATAACATTTTGCCTATTCAGTTGTTTTAAAATTGTCAAAAAAATATACAAACTCAAGAGTTATAACCTTTCTAAATTTTATTCATTCATAACGAATAAATAAATAACAACTTTCAATATATATATTTCTTAACAGACAGATTAATTTTCAGACATTTACATTATAATACAGCAATATACACGTACATGTGTCATGTTAAGTATTTGCACTTTCTATTTTATAATGTTCTAAAAAGATGACAAATGCAATTTTTAAGTATTTATAAAATTCAGCCTTAATTTTAATAGCTAAGTCTTATTGAAAACTGTATTTTAAATGCTTATATAAGAAAAATAAAATAGGTCTCACACCTAGGAAAACAAAGTTCAGAGTCTTTGAATGAGAATTTTCAGTGCCTTTTATACTCTCCAAAAGCGCACACATAACGTTGTGCAATAATAACGTAAAAGCGCACATATGAAATCGCACAAACAACGCGCAGCAAAGCGCGCAAGAGTGCACAATAGAATTTGAGCGTTCCTGACACGGTAAATGTCACTGATATTAAAACGATATTTCTGACAATATTACTATGAAACAGAAGTCAAATACATATCAATTAAATAAATAAATCATTTATAAAGACAACTATTACCTTTTTAAACAATTTTTAAGAAGGAATACGAGTATTTAACAAATGATATCGTATGACTAGTCTGTCAAAATACTGTAGTCACTGTAAACTACCCAGAGTGCACTTATGTCAGCATCAGGAAATCAACTTCCTGTTTATGCAAAAATGGCTGCCACATTAACAGACACTAATAAAATGAGACTTTTAAAAAGGATATTACAAATAATAAAGAAGCGCAAAAGGTAGGCATCGGCTGTTATCAGCTCTAACTTCCACACAGCATCCAATAAAAGCATTAAATAACAGTGACATAGTCATTTAGATGCAAAACATAAACGGTAAAAATGAACTATGTACATGTACATAAACACATGTTTTCATAAACAATATAGGGCATGACAGTATGTATACATATACACACTGGAAAAAAAAGAAAAACAGTTTCATAATGATTTGCAAAAAAGTGTCTTTAAGGGTGTTCACAAGCTTCTTTTACTACATAAAATATATGGAAAATGACCTCACGGTGGCCATGTTTTTTGACAGCCAGAACCAGTTTCAAACAAACTATACATATAGAGAAAACTGCCCCACCCCCTAAAAGCCATTTTTCCCACCGATCTCGACCATTTTCGAACTCGTCCATGAAATCAATAGAACCAAATTCTGACCAAGTTTCATGATAGGGAAAAATGTGCATAACAATGTAACTTTATAGCCATGTCCGGAAAACTGCCCCGCCCCCCTGGCGGCCATGTTTTTCAACATACCAGAACCATTTTCCAACTCAAGAAGCGACATATCATTTACACAAACATTTTAGCAAAGTAAAAGTGACTTCTAGAGTATTCACAAGGTCTTTATTTTTTTGACCAAGTGACCTTGTTTCCGACCCCACATGACCAGTTTAGAACTCGGTTGAGGTATGATTTGAATAAATGCCCTGAAAAAGATTCATGAAGATCGGACAAGAAATGCGGTCTCTAGTGTTCACAAGGCATAGTTTCACGACGGACACAGGTCGATCAAATATTACCATGAGCACTTAAGTGCTTATGTGAGCTAAACACTGGGCAGCCAATGTGTTGACATAGGCATTGAAAGGACCAATAGTATGTATGTGTGTGTGTGTGTGTGTGTGTGTGTGTGTGCGTGCGTGCGTGCGTGCGTGCGTGCGTGCGCGCGGGCGTGCGTGCGTGCGTGCGTATGTATGTATACTTCTATATTTTAATACAAATTCAATTAGTACGTACGTACGTACGTATGCATTACCATATATACATATGTGACCGTACGCGCATCTTGGTACTTCTATATTTTTTATACAAATTCAATTAGTGACTGCTGAGTGCAGACATACAAACATTATGGGTAATAACTCATCGAATCAAAATGATTACATTGCCATGAATAACAGTGTTTTGTACTTTCATTTAAAAGTTTTGAGAGTTATAGAAATGGTTAAAGTTGAATGAAGAAGAGCTGTTTCCATAGGATGACATATGCCCCCGAAAAAATGCTTTGATAGAGCATATGAGCATTTTTCGAAACCTGAACGCTGATTTTGAATCCTAAACGCGGACCCTAAGTTCAAGGTCAAGGTAAAAGGGGTCAAACATTATGTGCGTATGGTAAGGTCTTGTCCATTTACACATGCTTACCAACTATGAAGGTTACATCTGAAGCGACATAGAAGTTATGAGCATTTTTTGAAACCCTAACACAGATTTTGAAACCCAAAACTATGAAGACATACCATGTTATTTCACAGTAAGTCGATATAAACTAATTCGGCATGACCAAATTATTTGGGTACCATATACGATTCCATAATTTTTAAACAACACTATTTGTCCACATAAAATATATCGACTCCTTCAGTTATATCGCCATGTCAACATTTTGTTACTTGCAAGTCATCAAGATATATGCCGTCATACAGTAAACAACACAGAAATAGTTAAATTTACAAAACGGCTAAAGGATAAAATATTGTCAGAAATGTACGCTCTTATTCCAACATGCGGATTGTTTACGTCTTGGCAACATATCTTATGTCGACAAATCAACATAATTTTAGGCGTCATGCTCTTTTGAAAATGACTTGCCATCGTTGTTTTAGTCGACATGATGAGTTATTTTTGACGACATGGCACCTTTTTCATATCATGCCGTCAAAGAATGTTGACATCATCACAGTATCAGGGTGTACCATATACGTTTCCATACACTTGATCGATTCCATGCAAGAATCATGTCATCTTTAATTGCATTTGTATCGAAGCGTATATGGTACACCCTGATGCTGTGATGATGCCAACATTGTATGACGGCATGATATGAAAACGTGTCATGGCGTAAAAAATAACTCATCGTGCCGACTAAAACTATGATGACAAGTCATTTTCACAAGAGCCTGGCGCCGAAAATTATGTTGATTTGTCGACGTAGATCATGTCGACCAAATATTTTTTCGGGAAAAGCCGGAAACATTTACGTCGACACTTCAACTTAATGTCGTTATGGCGAGTAAAAGCTACACAACTATGTCGACATACCTTACCACAGTAAGACGATATAAATTAATCCATTTGTGCAAGTAATTGTCTAAATGAACATAAAGTTAACGACCGTGTGACTATCAACTACCTTGATTTAGCAGGGTCCAGTTGTATTAAGCTACGGATCTTACTTGCAGACTTACGTACATATTTCTAATAAATACATTGAATTGTAGAGAATTACACAAATCAACTGTTTTTATTAAGAGATCATTTATTGCAATTTAGACACGCTGTGCATTGCCATTTTTATTGAGATATAACATTGCAACAAATGTTAATTATGTGAGTTGTGTAAGAAATTCATACAAGTATTACAATAATGCCAAGATCAGAATTCATTTGATATAGTCATATTAAACATGATTACTGGAAAATATAAAGGCAAGCATAATTGAAATAAAGAAGATTGTTATCTAGGTGTCAATGTAACCCTTTACCTATATCATTTATAAGTGAATGAGAAAATATAATAGCCAACGTGTGCCCCATGTGATAATTAAATTCCTGCATGGCCATGTTATAACAGTCTTAAAGAATTTGAAGATTAGGGGTTCTGTCCCATAAAAACATCAAGGTTCTTTGCACATTTTTATACCTTCTGAAAGCATAAAACACCACGTCTCTTTCTTAACGTACATAGTCGTTATATGCGTGGCATTGGTTGTTGGCATCTGCCATACAGCCATCTTCAAAGTTTTCTATACAAATTCTATTCGCAGGATTTACTTTCAAAGCTACAAATCACTGACTATAACCATAATTTCGTACCAGAACATAACCGAATTGTTATCTTGTGTTTCGTTCATAATGTAATGCTCTAAGATGGCTTTTATTACCCTTGCAGTCCTAACATATACCTCATTTGCCAATTTATTGGCGTCTCCCATAAGTCCTCTGAATACATTACAAATATATCATACACTATTTAGTGAAACGGTGTTTTTTCTAAAATGTTTCCTGACTTTGTCGATTACACAATGGGATAAAAGTAATATGTTATCTTTCTTCGCCTACATTTTTTCTTAACAAAAAACTAGAGCTATCACCCGTTTAGTGGATGAATACCCTGAATGCGACATTGAACATGCATATAAGATGAAGGTCGTGGTAAAGTATTTTGATATTGAAATCGTGACTTTAAAAGACGTTCTTTTAACTTTAATTACATGCATATGACCGACCGGGATACTGGACACCTGAGCTCCATAAAATGTTGCCATAAATGTTTGTTACACCTCTCATAAATCACATCGTAAAATCAGTCTCTTATTTCAAATGGTATCTGCAAATAAAGCTTGATAACCGTATTCATCGTATCGTTTTCACGACAGTTTGTGTTGTATTGATAAACGACATGACATGGCTATTTCTTTACAACTCGACCGCAAAATAGTAACTAGATATTTGTATGATTTTATCATCTTAACTGATATGTTTTATCACAATAATGTATGTGAATCAACATGGAGCTACACTGTTTGTTTGTATGAAAATAATCTGTTTTGAAATATGCTAATAACATCTATTTAATACGTAACATCATATGAATACATTTAAAAAGTATACTCATTAAATATGTTCAGCATACAAAATCCGCACTTTGTGGGGATAGTTTGCATTCTAATGATAAATATTTTTAGAGCTTTAACATATGAAGGGAAAGCTGGTAAATTTACAATAGTATCTTTCCGCTTTTATGGTATTTTTAGTTTCAAGGAAGTCCCTTCTTACCGAAAATCAAGTTTAGGCGGAAAGTGTCGTCCCGGATTAGCCTGTGCGGAGTGCACAGGCTAATCTGGGACGACACTTTACGCACATGCATTATGCCCAGTTTTATCAGAACAATTTACAATAACATTTGAAAGACAGAGTTATGGCATTGACCTTGGGATCTGGATGTGATGTCGGCTCCATAACAGTAAGGCGATAGCCTTTTAATTCAAACAATGCTGGTTTAAATTTTAATAGGTTTTCGACGAAATTGTAATACATATAGGACGTATTATTAAATAGACATAGATACTTTTATATATAAACATCACATTAATCAATACACTAATTACACTAAATAAGAGGCAAACAATAATGCATTCCAGTATTTTTTAAAATAAGAAATGAAAGTGTTTCTTATTATAAAGGGGTTTATGTTTAATAATAATGAAAACAAAAACATTGTATTTCTTCTTTCGGCATATATTGCAGAGGCCTCATAGGATATTCTCAGGCTTAGTGACCGAGATTTTACGTTGTCACTTCTGATCATCAGAAAAACTTGCATTAACCATTGAATCATATCGTCATCTACGCAATTAACAGCATGATTAAAGTGGTCGACACTATGTCGTCATTAACCCATTTATTCCTAGTGGACTCTCCCATCCTTCTAAATTGGATCAATTTATTTCCAAAATTAGGGATGTCTAGTATATTTATTTCTAAATTTAGAATATTTCTTACAGAAATTCCTTTAAGCAAACAGCGCAGACCCTGTGTCTAAATCTTTAATTTATTACATTTTCTCACCAATTTGTGTTGCTGTCATTCTTCAATATCATGAAAGACATAACAATAAAAAGATTCAACAGTTTTTAAAGGCTGATTAGATTTTATGTATTTGTTCAATTATTGCACTTTTTTAAGTACAGTAACATCTTATTAAGTGCCTAAAATTTTAAAATTCAAACGGGTAATCCAGTATCCGGTGAATGCCTTAGCAAATTTCTGGAGAAAGACCTGAATTGCTGATACAGTAGTGCATGACCTTGTTTTGTTCAATGTCAATACCATTAATTCAGGATATTCAGAAGGTACAGCAATGCATCCAAGTACACACATTTAAAGCATGATTACATATGACAGGATTTGTTTTGATATTCTTTGCAAGTGCAGAGGATGAATTTAACAATAGAAAAACAATAAGAGGAAAAGGGACAGTGGGGTGTAAATTAAAATGTCATTACTTTTTACTTTTCGCATGATGCGGCGTCTCAACTGGGTCTACGCTGTTGCCAAGGCCTTTTTTCTAGACGCTAGGCATACATGGGATAATAAATTCAGTATTAGCATAGTTTCTACATTTATTGAAATATTTACATTGGCAACTTGCAATTTTTAAACCGAATGGTGTGATCATATTGCACATTTGCCTTTCTTTTTCGTATTTTACAATTTTATGTAAACACTATGCATTACTTGGTACTTCTTAAAAATGTAGTACTGATGAACGGTATGTGATTTTGTGGAAGTAGTTTCAGATGCGGTTTTCATGACATCTATTGTAATGCATTTAAACGTCTTTCGGGTAAAGATGTCTTCTACATTTTGCTTCTCCGAGTTATATCTCAAAGTTTATTTGATCCATCTGGTTGGTTTCAAATCGTATTAAGGAATGAACTCATTGCATTTAGCTTAGGTTATATAATAAAGATGGTTCAAATTTTGAGAAAACAGCATATTATTTAATCTTTAATCTTTTTTTGAAGCGGTCAATTAAATAAGTTTGTTATTTAACCTTTAAATAATGAGTTGTAAAACGTAAATAATCTTATCACCATACAGTATTTTTCCATTTATCTATTTTCATCCCTGTTGGCATGTTATTTAGAACTTTTGATTGTTGCCACATTATTTGCGATTCATCCATTATAAACGCCGGTAAAGCAGTTAGATGGAAACATAACAAACTAATCAATATTATGTTTACATTGTTTTTATTAAATACATTGTAAATTAGAGTAGGCGAGCCATCATTTGAAAAAATAGTCCATGTTACGACCTAACTGTTTTATCCTGACCTAGTTTTTGCGCGTACACGTCATTACATAGAAACATTATTTTAAATTAATTTGAGGTATGGTCAAGTTAAACAGCGGCATATCTAGATTTTGTACAATATAGAACTACATTTTATATCTTAACGTAAAGGGAGCCACTTGATTTTCCCAGATATTTATGGCAATTCTTCATTGTTATAACTGTAAACAACATATTTTCACAATACATCGGTGTTTTTTGACATAATACCACACAATCTGACATTTAACTGTAAGGTAAGCTGATGGTTGTTGCGCGTCTGTGAACATGTGTAACCTTTATTTTAAAATCGTTCAATGAATGGGTAAGTTACAATAAGAACTACTTTCGCCACTGACTGAATAAGTAAAGATGGGCCGACAGAAAAGAACGACTCCAATATGCCCCACACCCAGTAGTTGGGGTATCATAATTGCATAATGAATAATTTACCATGAGTCTGCGGATATAATTTTCTATCAGTTTCACTAATTAAATGAAGAGATTTAGACCCATACCTATTATTAAATGAAAGTTAAGACACGACCTTGTGAAAGTAAAGACATGACATTTTGAAAGTAAAGACATGACCTTGTGAAAGTAAAGACACGACCTTGTGAATAAAAAACACACACAAAACGTGCATTTCAAAACAGATAGATGTAGATCTAAAGACATTGATTTACAAGTTGTGTAGAGTACTCCACAGACTGAAAACTTGCAATAGTATTCGATATAATTTCTACAAACAAAATGTATGCAAGTATAATCGATTATTATTGTAACAAATAAGAATCTTTGTGTGTGCTAGAAAATGCATACATGAATGACTTGATATGCCTGTTTAATGTTGGAGGAGTTTTTGTTCTTTACATCATCATTCTCTTAAGAAGCAATTGTTGTTAACCCATTTATGCCCAGTGGACTCCTTCTAAGTTGGATCAATTTCCAAATTTAGGGATGTCTAGTATATTTATTTCTATATTTAGAATATTTCTTACAGAAATTTCTTTAAGCAAACAGCGCAGACCCAGATGAGACGCCGCATTATGCGGCGTCTCATCTTGGTCTACGCTCTTTGCAATGTCCTTTGTTCAGGACGCTAGGCATGAATGGGTAAATGTTCTGTGATAAAATGGAATTGACTTTACAAAAGCACATACATGTATTTAAAACCCCAAAGATCTGCTAAATTTAGGAACTCGTCATGTTCTCTGAAACGTAATGCGTGACGTAACTCATGCCGTCATTAAAGTCCGGTTTTCTCACTCCGCCAAAACTGGTAGCCTGAAAAATATTAAAGAAACCAATTACTATTCTAATTATTTTATTGGGGAGACTAAGTTTGCAGAAACTGAAACCTTATATATATCATCCAATTGTATTTATCTTACACTCATGAATATTCTGTTGATTAATTATAATCTTTTTAAGCCTTTGTAATTTGTTACATTGATACTATGCAGACTTGGTTAATTGATAATTATACAATATGTTGTTTTTTAAGATAAATGAATGGCGCATGGGTATCCAGTTGAATTGCAGGGAAGTCACAGATAATTCACAAACTCATCTGTAACAAAGCACAGGAAAAACGTCGCCCGTAATCTCATGATTCTAAATTGAAAGCAATTTAGTTGAAATGGGGTCGGATGCATACCAGCGTCAGTATCAATTAAATATCGCACCGGTTATTATCTTTTTCGGTAAAACTGCACGTTTTTTTTCTAAGATAACTGCGAATGGGGACCATAATGTTTCCTATTATTGATGTAACACGTTGAGATTTAAATATGGTTTGTAAAACTTACCTTTTGGTGGGGGAGGTTTCCTAACTGAAATAAATAAGCAGTTGAAGCACAAGTGTTACATTTAAAGGTCTGTTATTTCAAATACAGAGTGCAGAATCAACGGAGTTTTTATGGTGTTACACACGGGCTGGACAGCATGTAAACATAACGTTAAGATCTTTATTTTTGCAAATATCTCAAATTATTGAAATTCATTTGCAAAAATCTTAAGTGCATAAAATACTGTTTTTCTAGCAGTTTGTGCCGATATCATAAGGAATAAGAATAAAACCTTGAATACGCCCGAAATTGGTGACACAATTCCACGTTGCGTTAAGCATAACCGTATAATGAATGCAATACACATAGCATTTTTGAACAAGAACACGTGCTTATTAAATAAAGTAATTCTTACGTATTTCACACTGCCATTAGCAGCATAAAAATCTGTCTTTTATGCACTAGTTGAATTTCTTAAGAAGAATTGTTTTAATAAGTTATCCGAAAAAAAGCGCATTTTACCAGTTCACACAAAGTCTCGTGATCCTGTACCCTGAATATACATTAAAAAAAATGAAAACACAAATCGATAATGATGAACAAAACGGCGCTGTTGAATGTGATGTTGAATATGTTGGCCCTCATGAATATAAAGAAGAAGAAGATAACGACGATGCTGATGGTGCTGATGGCGATGATTGCGATGATGGATGGTGATGATGATGATGAAGATGATGAAGAAGATGAAGATGAAGAAAAAGATGATGATGATGACTTTACATAATGATAATTAGTAGTTATGCCTATTACATACTGGTTTGTAAAGGCTGTGGTCTCGGCGGTGGTCTCGGTGACGGGTTGTACACCTCACGGGGCGTCTGATTGTAGAGGCGCGTCGACCAGATGGTGTATCTGTGGGAGAGAATCTTGCGTGGATTTAAATATGTGTATAGCAGGATTCTGCCGGTGAAAATAGAGCATTACTTCTCACAGAAACGATGCACCTAGTGATGCTATACGTCCATTAGAAAACTTCAAGGCATTAAGGGAAGAGCTCTAGAAGGATCAGTTATTGGTGTCGTGAACATATTTGAGACGCTTTATGAGAAAACTGAGCATAATACATGTGCGTAAAATGTCATCACAGATTAGCCTGTGCAGTCCGCACATGCTAATCAGGGACGACATTTTCCGCTTTAATGGTATTTTTCGTTTAAAGGAAAGTGTCGCCCCTGAGAAGGCTGTGCAGACTGCACTTTACGCACATGCATAAGGCCCAGTTTTCTCAGAGAAGGCTGTGCAGACTGCACTTTACGCACATGCATAAGGCCCAGTTTTCTCAGACAGACTGCACTTTACGCACATGCATAAGGCCCAGTTTTCTCAGACAGACTGCACTTTACGCACATGCATAAGGCCCAGTTTTCTCAGAACGCGACTCATTTAATCACCGCTTCTAAGGTGTGTATTAAACGAGCAACTTACGCGTTGCATGGCGACCTTCATATCTTATTTTCATTTTCGACCCGTAAAGATTGTAAGTAATCCAACAAATCAATCTCTTACCAGTATTTTTAATAGCTTTTTAATATCTGCCATTACGTCTGCGCTGGTTTGAATAAAATACATGTACTTACATTGCATGAATAATGCACAATTTTCTTATAAGTTTGAAACATACTTTTGTCTGCAAGGATTTTTGCACAGGGCGGGTCCCTCGCAAACGTATCGGAACATAACGCACGTTGCGACCGCCGCTATCACTGCTAGGAGCGCCATAACAACCGAGAACCACGCGATGTTCTTGGCGTCCTCAAAAAAGGTTCGATATCTGCACACAAAATCAACGCATACATCACAAGAAAAAAGCAACACACGACAACAACTCCGGTTATATTTTAAACAGAGTTGCGATGCTTGTTCTCTGACTTTGTCCACACTCTTCTCTATTATTATATGATGATTTATTTTAATCCCTTAAGTATAATTGAGGGCTTAATAAAAAAGGCCATTAGTCATATAAATATTGAAAATATACTTGATGCCTTTATAAGTTATACTTTATACTTACTCCCTTCGCCTTTTATATTAAGTATACATTTGATTTGTATTCATTTAAATATAAAAAGAATTAATCTCAGCATAAGAAGCGTGATGGACGGACTAATGGACAGACGGACGGAAGATGAACTTTCTGTAGACCCTACTTCAGACTTTAGTTGCATATGAAAAGAAAAAGCATACACTTCACACCTGTCTGTGGTGGTAGTTGTGGAGGCAGTGGTAGCATCGGATACGTATACGACGACTTGGGAACTTCCGGTGCGCCCGCCCTTGTCCGTCGCCGTCACAAACATGGATAGGGCGCCGCCAGAGCAGTTGCAGACAGTTAACATGTTCACTGTGGTACTGATAACACCAGTCACACTGTTCGCCTGTAACATATTTTTGTATAGTTGGTTTTACTGTAAAGTGTAAATATGTTGTCTTATTTATATATGTTATATATCATTTGCTGTTGTTGTTTGTTTCCTTTTCATTGTCGTTCCAACTGATACACAATTGCTGGTGAACTACATTCGTGGTTGCTGATTTAGCTACATACATTATTTTGGTATATGAGAAATTGATAAGTTCAAACGCTACGTGTAAAAAATATTGATAGTATTATTATCTTCGTTTTCGAACTACCCGTAGTTGCAGTCGGGAAACAACAGGGCTTGTTTACTATATAACACCTAACATACACTGGTAGATGCCTTGTAAACTCAATAAAACATTAGCATTAAAATACCGTGAAGTAGTTGCCATTTAATGATGATGTATTCAATGTATACGTAAACGTTCCGAACATCCCAATGTCGGCGTCGGCAGCGGTGACGGTGCCGACGGATATGCCACTTCCTGCGTATCCCGACACCGTGAAGGCGTAGTGACTCTGCGAGAACGCCGGCGAATAATTGTTGGCGTCGTCTGTAGAATATACATCTTTGTTAAGGGGCGAACTTAGTCTTTAGACAAGTCTAAATTTTCATTTAGAAGGCTTGTATAGAAAATACTGTTTATTAAATAATTTAGAAATCGACCATGCGAACATTCTACATTTTCGGGCGACTCTTTTGATAGGTCATTTGGACACGCTCCCGTGTTAGATAAAACCAACGCAGTAGAGGAGGCTACTGAGAAGAGTTTGGTATTGTTCTCATTACATGCACAAGCTCCCTTTATTGTAAGAAAAAAATTAAAACATAACATTAGTAACTACCTATAGTGATACTTAGAGTGGCCGTAGCAGTGTGCGACCCCTTGTCTACTGCGGTCACTATGCACGTGACCGGACTGGTAAGTCCGGCGTCCAGACTGTAAATTGACGTCACTTTTAGAGCACAAGCTGACGACATAGAGAAATAACTGCAATTAAAAAGGGATACGCATTAATATTGTGTGTAATGAATCAGATTGTGTCTGAATGACATTTAAAACACATATTAACTTGCGGTAAATCTCTGATGTTTGATGATGTTGATGATATTATTGATGATGAATTTAAAAAATCATCTGGAAATGCCGAAACGGGAATGTTCATACTATTTTAAAGTTGGTTACTTCTCACAATTTGCATATACAACTCCACAACGCAACCAAATACGAACGCAAAGTGCGTTGCTACACTGTGTATAATAAACTACCTTTCTGTGAAGATACAACATATGTAATAAATAACGTACCCGTCGGATGCGCCGCAGTTCATGAAACATTTGTGGGTGTCCCCGGTATCCTCCTCTGTGACGGCGAACCCAGGGTCTGTCAGTACGGTACCAACGGCCTGTAGCATGTCAACAGAAAGGTATGGACTTAAACACAGATTCGTGCATTTTCTGATTATTGCATACAACAAGATATATTGCATCACACGGGTTTGTAAATTTAACACTATACTAAATGAAGAAGGGCTTTTAAACTATTTGGTGTCACGGGATCGAACCTATATCAAATAAAAGGCCGTATTGCTAAATGATTTTAAGACATTTATTCATTTATTTTTATACAAATATTTAATAATATTTGGTACTCCCGATTTTAAAAAAAATGGCTGACAATTATCCCTCTTATAAATCGTTTATGTCTTAAATAATGTATGCATTTAATGTTATTTAAATGTATAGAAAGTAGTAAAATGTCCTCAATAAAAATGCCTATGGGATTACGAATGTCGGTACATCTGCTACGAATTAGATTTGCTTTTCGTGGCAATAGAAAAGACAAAATCATAGTATGGCATTTCTTTTCCGTGATCAAAAAGGTATAAGTATTTAAGACACGAAATTGTTTTACATCAAGATAAATGGAAATATGGAGAGCTTTATTTGATAAAAGAATTGGTGGAGTAAAATACCGCTCCGTCCACGATGTTTGTTCTGTACGTCACCGCGTTCCATGTAAGCGCCTCATTGACGTCACTGATTGTAAACGTGACCGTTGATGTCACCGTTGCTATGCCGTCACTGACGGTTACACGGAGCGGGTAGAAATACACGCCACCTAGCGCCTCGTAGTTGATGGCTGCCTTCGTGGTAATGGATCCCGCTTCAAACGCAATTTATAAAACAAGAGGGCCAAGATGGCCCTAATTCGCTCACCTGAGAGGAGTCGGTTTATTCAATCTTTACCAAATGCCAAACTTGACCTATATATTGTCCAGACAAACATCCTGGTAAAGTTTCATCATTATTTCATCTTCGAGTCATGATCAATATACCTATGAAGTTTCATGATCCTTGGCGTAAGCATTCTTGAGTTAGCATCCAGAAACCATTTTTCTAAGTTGAGTCACCGTGACTTTGACAGCCATTGTGCAAATACGTTATTTGACACTGTGACCTTGACCTTTGACCTAGTGATCTGATAATCAATAGGGGTCATCTGCGAGTCATGATCAATATACCTACGAAGTTTCATGAACCTAGGCATAAGCGTTCTTGAGTTATCATCCAGAATACATTTTACTATTTCAGGTCACCGTGACCTTGACCTTTGACCTAGTGACCTGAAAATCAATAGGGTTCATCTGCGAGTCATGATCATTGTACCTATGAAGTTTCATGATCCTAGGCATAAGCGTTCTTGAGTTATGATTTGGAAATCATTTCATTATTTCGGGTAGCCGTGACCTTGACCTTTGACCTAGTGACCTGAAAATCAATAGGGGTCATCTGCGAGTCATGATCCACGTACCTATGAAGTTTCATGATCCTTGGCATAAGCGCTCTTGAGTTAATATCCGGAAAACCACCGGGTGGACAGACCGACAGACCGACCGACCGACATGTGCAAACCATCTGGTGGACGGACGGACTGACATGAGCAAAACAATATACCCCCTCTTCTTCGAAGGGGGGGGGCATAATGAGAAAACTGCCCCTCTCCCAGCAGCCATGTTATTCCACTGACCGGAACCATTTTAACTTAACTCTCGTATCAAGGAAACAAATGTTCTGAGCAAATTTCATGAAAATTGGGCCAAAAATGTGACTTCTACTGTGTGTTTTCACTATATACATATAGAGAAAAATGCCCCGCCCACTGGCAACCATGTTTTTCACAATCCCGACCATTTTCAAACTCGTCCGAGATATCAATAAAACCAATGTTTTGACCAACTTTCATGATGATTGGGCAAAAAATGTGACTTCTAGAGTGTTTACAAGGCTTCTCTATAGCCAAATAGGGAAAACTGCCACTATATGCATATAGAGAACCGGGTCATATTTTTGACCCGGCACAACCCAGTTTCGAACTCGACCGAGATTTTATTGGGGCAAAGCTTTTGACAAAGTTTCATAAAGATGGGACAAGAAATGTGGCCTCTAGAAATTTTACGAGCAAATGTTAGCGGACGGACGGACATACGACGGACAAAGACCGGGTAGAAAAGCTCACCTGAGCAATTAGGTGAGCTAAAATAGGCTACTATTCAATTCCGATTCAGTCAGGTGGTATTGTTGGTTGCGGCGGTGATGGTGGTGTTGATTGAGGCGTTGATGGCGGTGGTGGCGATGGTGGTGGTAGTACTGGCTGCGGAGGCGATTGGGATGATTGTGGTGGTGGTACTGTTGAATGCGGAGGGGTTGGTTGTGGTCGTGGCTGTTGTTATGAAGATGATGGTGGTAGTGGTGGTAGTGGCGGTGGTGGTGGTGTAGGTGGTGTAGGTGGTGGTGGCATCGCTTGTGGTTTGGTATTGGCGACAGAATGTCATTCTTAAAGTCACTTACTAATTGTTTTTTGTTTATACGATACATCTGTTTGTAAACTAGTTTAATAAATAACCGGGCAAAATGCTATACCATGTGTACACGTGACTAGCTTTTTTTTACAAGTCTTGTTACGCACATGTCGGTGTTGCAATCTGGAAGTAAGATGACGCCGCCAGCGTAAACGTGTGCGCGTTGATAGCGTCAGCGTCGGTGAAGGAGACTGTGTATACGGTGCTGCCGACGACAGCGTTCTCGTCTAGCGGGACAATTTGCGGTAGGTTGGTGAATGCGGGCTCGTTGTTCAGTTCTGGAATTGCGGATAATTTGGATTTTGAGGGACACATGTTAAACTATTTAAAAAAAAAGGAAAACGCTGACATAACCAATATGTTTCTCCCAGGATGGGCCTACAATAACGCATGTATTACCTCACATGATGTTTTATAAACTTGCACCCCGCCCCCTCAACACGAATAAGCACTCATTAAAATATGATTATATTAATACCAGATACGTGAAGACACACTGACTTTACAACAACTAATGTTTCTGTGAAATATTATTAAACTGAAAATACTTACCCGTATCAAGCAAATTCAGGAATGCAATAATCAAAATCATGTTAATTGCGCAAGCACGAGCTCTGTTTTCTCTTATTTAAATATGGATTTTATGGCACAGTCCACCATTTTTAACAATATATAGTTGTTCATATGAGTTTCATCAACAAATATTTCAGCAGCTTAGTAAGATATGCAAATAACAAAATTTAATGCGTGTGTTTTGTTGGATTTATGTTGTATTTAGGACCTGTTGTTCACTTTGTTGCTGCTGTCTTTTGTTAAAGGAATGTAAAATCGATTTAAAGAACGATTGTGTTTCATTAAATAAGTTTACTATCTTACCTGTTACAACCACTGTAAGAGTCCTCGGCGATCCAACGTTATTCTTGTTGTCAGTTGGTGTAATCTTGACGTCATATCCGTTGGCGTTAGCGTTCGACATATCGTCTGTGAGTTGAATTTCCCCAGCTAGGATCAAAGATAAAATCGTACTAGTTATGTATACCGGTACTATATAAACTAAAACGCACTAACTAAGTATACTAAATAAACTAAACTCGTACTAGAAATGTATGTAATACATACTAAAATCGTACCAGTAATGTATATTATATATACTAAAATGATAGTAAAACCGTGCTAGTTATGTATACTTTATATACTAAAATCCTACTAGCTATGAATACTACCGGTATATATACTAAAATCGTACTAGTTATGTATACTTTATATACCCAAATCGTACTTGCCTTGGTATACTATATATTCTCAAAACGTACTAGTTGTGTATATTATATATACACAAATCGTACTAGCTCTGTTTACTATGTACACTTAAATTTAACTAAAGCTCATTACCATTTACCAGACTCTGACCTCTGTACATTAATATTTAAATAAATGTCTTCTTTGAATATATATATATATATTTTCGATGTTTGAAATTTATTGAATGAGTCGAAAATTACTTTCCCTTCAGTATGAATTTGCCGCTAGAGGCGCTCTAGAAGCACGAGGTTTTCGTGCATGGTTAAAACGTGGTCAGTTCTCGTCATTCAGCTTTGGGAACTGGCACGGTATACAT
Organism: Dreissena polymorpha; assembly: GCF_020536995.1. Taxonomy (NCBI): domain Eukaryota; kingdom Metazoa; phylum Mollusca; class Bivalvia; order Myida; family Dreissenidae; genus Dreissena; species Dreissena polymorpha. The sequence goes on along the minus strand of NC_068357.1, from coordinate 130,701,036 downwards.
GTTATTTTTTAAATAATGTGTTAATATTTCATATTATGGAAATTATATATGAAATTGAATAATTGATATATGTATTGAACTAAATTTACATAGAATGTCACTGTATGAAGACTGTTAGAAAGATTGTATTATGTGATGTATGTTTGACGTTTTGATGATGGTTATTATGTTAAGGTTCATGTAGAGGCTTCATTTTGAAAAATGTGGGACCCCTAGCATTGAACTGAAATTTGACTAAAGGAAGAGTGCCACATTGATAATGTATACATATATGCTTTAATGGATGTTTTTCCTTCAAACTGCTACCAATTTTGTACATCAACGTATCATAACATCCACAAAATCAATCAAAATACAAAGAGATTTTAACACTAAAATATACATTATTTTCAAAAATCTGAATCATGTTTATTCCACGTATTTCGGCGGAAAATTATATAACTAGTGAATGATATCGACATTGACGAGGGCAAGTTACGCTTAAATAGTAAAAAAAGTTTGCATATCTAGAAATATCAAAACTCGAACACATGTCATTTCATCACCATTAATAAATTATTAAATTAATAAAATAGAAAGAAACATGCTAAAAACTCACTCATCGCCTAATTGACATTCCATACGGTTGACGATGACAAATGCATTGGATTGTAATCTTTCCGTTGATGTTTGCAAACTGCACGATCAGACCTCATAAACACTCAAAAGAATAACTATGTAAAAAGCATTTCACCGATGTTTACAATCGTTGTCGAATCACATATACTTTATTATTGCGCAATAAATAGTACGCTTACAGACTGACAGAAAGATCTAGATTACTCCGTTCAATTCATCACGGTATACTATTCTATTGATAATATATAATAATACATCGCTTTAACAATCTAAAAGTAGTAATAATTATTTTAAACGGAGTTTTTAATAACGAAAGTGAAAACAACGGAAGTTGGTAGGATATTCTGTGAGATGCACTTCGGCTCCAGAAAAACAATACAAATTAACTAAAAAGACGTGTGGGGGACAATTTTCAGCTGGAAACTATTTCAAATAGGGTAAGTGATGATATCTCTACGCGGTCATTTCTGTTATTTAGTGCGATCTCTTGCTGATTAATGTTAATAGTTGTTTTACAAGTTGCCACCAAACTGTCAAAATAAGCATGTGTTATCTCAGGTATGTGTATACACATACCAGGTTTTCTCACCACTGCACGTGGTTTCGACCGATTTGTTTTGCACGTTTTTCTACGGATCACAGCGATGGCCACGCTTTCAAATGGGTAGAAGGAATCGAAATATAAAATCAATCGTTTTGCCAATTTCTTTATATTCCTTTACAATTTTATATGTCGTCTGCAATCTATTTCAATTTGAGATGGTTTAAAATTTGCAATCTGGTTGAGAGGTAAATAACAAAATTGTTAAGCCTTTGAAATAGAATTGTGACTCTTATTATCCACCATACCTGGATTGTTAAAAAGTAGTTACGTTTTAGTTATTTTTAGAACTATGTTTAGGATATTTATCCAAAAAAGGCAGTTGAATAAAAACTAATTTGTTGTTTTATGACAATAATGTTCTGTGAAATGTTGCTAACTTGACCTTGTATATGTATATAGCTTTGTATTTATTCAACTTAAGGTAGTGCATATAATTCCTAACTTTAGATTGAGATTTTGTAAATTAGTGTAAAAAAGTATTGGTTTTAAACCAAAATACGAATAAAGCACACAAATATTGAATGTCAAAAATGTGTTTATGTTATTCTATCCGTCTTTAGCTTTAAAATGATATATAGTTTGACCATATTGTACCACATTCAATGAAGAAAAACCAAAGCGAAGTTTTAATGAATTTTATCCCCCCCCCCATGAACCTTAAGTATAATAATAAATGGACAGCCGGTATGCGAGTCCCTGCGGCTAGTACCAATCAAAGCGCTGAAGGCACTGAAGATGTTCGCTATTGCATAATTTAACACGCAATTCATTTTTCAAAATCAATCGCAAGTTTGAAGTGAACACACGCCATTCAACTTTAAAAAGTGTGTGTCATAGCGCACGGGTCGAGTTTTGTGTGCACTTTTTATCATCCTTATTATTTCATAGAAATAACTAAGACAAAATAAAAACAGCATGCTTTTTTGGAAGTTCTGAAAGCAAAGAAAGTATGATGAAAATGGTAATGAGAACTTAATATAAAGAAAATTTGCAGTCACCATCATATTAAAGGAATATTTTTTCTAATATCAAATGACTATCTCACCAAGAATATAAATTCATAATGAAAGTTCCGTGTACAAAACTTTTGATTTTTGACACCATATACAAATTCAAAATATACAATAATCTTCGTATCTTGTATATGGAGGAATAAAAGTATATAAACATTGCTGTTTATGCTTTACTTGTTACCCGAGCAGTTCACACGGTGTCAACAACGCTAACATAAACATAGGTATAGAGCACTAATGCGCTTTTAGGCGAAGCTGTTTCAGTTTTCATCTTAGTGACTTTAACATAACGCCAACAGACACGCATGAATATTTTCGAATATTTAATAAGCTGATTCGAGATACAACCTCTGAATTTTTGCTACATCACTGCGTATGTGCTCAATTCAAAGGATGTAGCACTGTTCAGTGTATGGAATTCCGGACTACTCTCTGTATGCTCAAACGACACAAATTGTGGCCCTGTTACAATTACGCGTTACAATCCATCTCGCAGAATTTCAATTTCGCCTCCAAGATGAGAAAACAATCATTAGCGAAATAGTATAGTGTCACGATAAGAGAAAATCGTTTAATTATCATACCACAATGTTTGCCGTACTTGGTCAGCGCGTCTGGAAATCATTCCTTAATGCGTCGATAGGCTGCCATTATTAACAAGTTTGCTATTTTGAATTCAATTTTGTATCAAAAAGCATTGTTTTTAAATGTGGTATTTTCAATTCGCAATGAGATTTGTAATGACCCTCGTCATGCGAAAATGGGTCTTATTCCATATGCGCCCATCATATAAATAGCCCACTCAGCTATCCCTCCTTCTGGTAAGGAGAACATAACATATTGAGTGATTTTAAAGCGAACAGCGTCGCCTATGGCCTGACTGCGCAAGAGCACATGTTGGGTTTAACAAACGCTTGCCGAAACGCATAAGACCCATTTTCGCATGACGGCGCTATTGACGTGTGATTTAAATGTGACGAAAGAAAACTGCGTTTAAATCAAATATAAACATACGATATATTTCGATAATGAAGAAAGATACTCATAACAAGGCATATGAGGACACATATGAAGTGCTCTCCCTTAGTATATTTTTTATTTACTCACACTAATGTGTGGTTTGACAATGCTAACACACATTTCATGCGGTGAATATGCAGCTTACAAGTGAAAAACACAACACAATAGTTTAACTTTTGTTTAATTGTATTCAATTATTTAGAAAAGTAAATTGCTAACTTTATTTCAAAGTCGGCGTATACGCCGACTACATTTTTAAAAGACATGTATTGTTATAAATATATTTAATATAATATATTTAGTTGTTTTCGGTTTTAGCGATTATAAAGCATTTTCGAGGTTGCCTATAGTATGCCTGAGTAATTGATGAACTCATATCCAACTGTCAATGTATTGAGAACTGTGAATATAAACAAGCTAACCCTTCTACTAAGCTTGCGTTGCTAGCACCCGTAAATACAAAAGATCGCCGCTATGTGTTGAGAACCAAGAACGCTTTCCAGAAATACCCGATGTAGTAGCTTCAACGAGGTTATGAAACAGGTCATTCGTATCATTATTATAAATTATTTGTTATATTCGGGTTAAGCGATTATGATTTGTTTTAGTCTATCGTATCGCTGAAGTTATTGTTGAACTTATGTTCAACGTTTTATAAATTGAGAATATAAATAAGCGTCAACTTTTTCCCAAATCTCTCAATTTACGACCTGTACTACGTCATTGAGTTGTATGTGAGAGCGTAACCTATTGCGTTGTTATCGCCCGTAAACTTTCCTTTGTTTATCGACAGGCGCATCTATTAATAGCCTCATATCATGAATGCCAAAACACCCGCGAAAAAGAACCACGTGACCAAATAGGACGCTTAACGCAAATACCATGCGACTACGACTTTAATTATGTAAGAACGCTCCGCAATTCCTCTGAAGCCGGGGCCTTGTGATTGCTTTTACGTAAAGAATTGACCTCTAACTGAAGTAAGCAAAGGAAACGCAGCACCTAATTGACCCATTCCTTCTATGTGCGAAGGCAGATTGAATTTTACTAATGTACGGTTTGCCTATTATAACACACATTATAATGCGGTAAATATGCGACTAAAAGTAAAAAACACTATAATTAAACTTTTGTTTTTAATTAAGTTATTTAGAAACCAAAATTCCAAACCTTATTTCAAAACAGCAAGACTACATTTTTTAGAGAATATTCTTGTTATATTTAAATGTTTTTTAACAGTTTCAGCGATAATGAATCATTTTTATGTTGTCTATCGTATCCCTGTAATAATTGTTGAACTCGTGGTCAACGTGTTATTAATTGAGACCTGTGAATATAAACAAGCGTAACCTTATACTAGTGCGTAATTCTCACCCGGACTCCCCTTTGTTTATCGCCAGCCTCAGATTTATGAATGAGATGAGCGAAAATACTACATCACGCAGACGCAGCAGAAAGTGGACTATTTTAATCATTCATAAACAATCTCCTCCGCGACACGTGCAATACGATCATTGTTTTTTTTTTAATTCTTTTCTATAAAACACCATTCGAAACTATTGCATTTAACACGATATTAATATAATGTTTCCATTTGTGAATAAACATAATTGGAGAACTCAAACCTCTTGCATAAATTATACAACTCTTTCTTCGCGCGTAGTGTAAGCGGGAATTGGGCTAATCATACCCAGGCCGTATCGACCTGAATTTTACATCAAGCACATTAGACGGTCGCTAAAGCGACCATCTAAAAAACAGAGTTTTTGTTTGTTTGCTATATAGGCAAAGGAGGGATGTAAGGGAAGTGTAAATAACGGCACATCGAGTAAAAAAGATAAAGAAATATTACCATACTCGTGTCCCTTCATGTTGTCATGATACCCGTGAAAAAGTACAAGAGATAAACCGCGTATGTATATAGTAGACAATTCAAGCTTGACTGCCTTGACAAAATTTATGTGGCACCCATGAACTCCATTGTGCACGTTTTGCACGAGTTAAATGATACCGTGATAGTATACTTATTTATTGAGGTAGACTTCAATCCCATTAAAATCGCTTCCTCTACAGGAACTGGCATATTCTTCGCAACGGTACTTAATTAAATTCCACCATAAAAAGAAAAAGTCTGGTTTATATAAGCGAGAAAAATAAGTTTAAGGTCCTTGTCGGCTAGCAGTACACAACATGCATTTTAGCCCCGTTTTTATTTCAGTCTGCTGGGTGATTGAATCTTCGAACACTTATAAAGATATAATTCCATGTGTTTGTAGCTTTAATTTTTTCTTTACCGTATCTTGGACGGATTGTATATTATTACTGGGGACCGTTAATACATTCGCAAATAGATAAACTTGTTTATTCAAAATTAACAATATTGCCACTAGTTGGAAAGTTGCTACGATTTTATCATAGGTGAACAATTTAATGAAGTTGACATATTCCCATCCACAACAGTCTAAAAAAATAATAAATATGAATATTGTTACGTTGTCGTTAACGTCTGATAACGTAAACGTAATTTTCGGGCTAAAGTAACAAACCGATCATCGGCCAAAATGGTCGATACTTTGTTTCGGGCAAAAATACATATATTATTTTCTAGTTGAAGTGTGAATACTTTTGATCTCGTATTATCTTCTGAGTAGAAAGTCTGTAGCGTTTGGTTAAATATTGAGTTGTTGACCTTCAGAACCAATACATATTTAAAAAAAAAAGAGATGTAATGCTTATTTAAACGCTTTAAGTCGAAGGATCGAACGTAAGATAACCTTAATTAACCTTAATTGTGAGTAATATGACGGTATGTACATCAAAACAACTTTATTATTCGCTTTGAACCTAATCATAGTTTATAAAAGGTGTTGCCACGAAACACATACAAATAACAAGGCAAGTTTTTTGCAATACAGTTATGCCGTCTGATGAAGATTCAGATAAATTTGGAAAACCAAGCAAGTCTAGTGAACAATAGACAACACATTTATCACCTTTTGGTCGGACACTTATTAGAAAATTCAACATATGTGGATAATAAGTTTTTTTTAAACATTTTATATATTAAATTAATAAATATTTTACAAAATCATGCATACTCACTTTAAAGACCATGATTTCAGAGTGCTTTATTTAATCGTCGCATTGTCCAACGTGCCTTGTCAAAAATCATTTCCGAAGACCTTGGGAATAATGGAATGATTTCTTGGACATTCTTGCCAGTCTGGATTTTCAACGAAAAGGTAATTTAAATGGAATTACTCTGCAGTTGCGGGCATGATTTGCTGAAGTATTGATCTTTGTCGGAAATAGTTTTTCAGTCTGGAATCATTTTTAAGTGCCACATTAAATTTTGCCCTAAATCCCGTCCCTACCATGTCCCACTGATAACTTCTCTGGGATGATAGAATTGATATAACATAATAAAACAATAAAAGAGCCCTGTGTATCATTTGGTAAGGGTCAGTGGGGTTGAAAGAATTCAGCCACCGCTGCCAAGGTTACTTACAAGCAAGTACTGTGAGCGGACATCCGGTCGGATTGCAGGTGAATGTAAAATCCACAGTATCGTCTGGATCGGGGTCAGAATATAGGGCAGTATAAATGACGTCACCATTGGATTTCGTTTGCGATACGCCGATTGTTGTTGCAACTTCCGAATAAAAAAAACACATACTTTCTTTAAAGAACACATATTTCGAACATTTTAACCTTTTTGTATCTAGCATGTTATTCAACGGCGATGTATCTGTTTTTTGAAGTATTAAAATAGCACACAGACGTTTGAACCACAATGTATTATAGAGAATCACATTATGCCATATCCTTTATACGCATTCTTACGTGGCAGATTGGTGATTTCCGGTGGCTGGTTCGGAGACAAACTGACGACCAGGGTGGCGGTAGCGGTGCCCGAGGGTTTGCCGTCGGAGCATTTGATTACGATCGAGTACGAGTTGACAGTGTCATAGTTGAATTTCCAGGAAGCCGACTGGGCGGGAAGAATTATCTCGTGTACTAAAGAAGAACAATAGGTGGAAATCGGAAATAAGGGTGTTTGTATCAGTGCTGTTTTTTAACAGATGTAATAAATAGTTAAAAAGTTAAATATATTTCGTTTAATACTTCTACCAATAATAATAAAATAACCAATAATCATAACATTAAAAAAAAAATTACTATTATTATTATTATTATTATTATTATTATTATTATTATTATTATTATTATTATTATTATTATTATTATTAATTATAATGATTATTATTATAATAATAATACTAATAACAACCAGTTTGATAATAACACGTATGTTTGAAAATGACACAGGCTATAAGTCAATAAATCGAAACAAGGTTCGATCATTCAATCTCTACACATTCTAAGTATTTGATTGGCCAATAGAATTGGCAGAGATAATGCTACTACCGGTATATACAAAAGAAGTTATCCAATTTATTCATATAGATCTAAATTAAATGTGTACATTGACTCCAGATATTGTATATTTTTACGCCAAGAGTATCTTTACCCTGTCAGCGCTTTGATAACAAATGTGATCGCGATGATTACCTCCATTTATGGATGTGCCCGACAAAAAGCGTGTAACAAAGAACTCCGGAGAATTACTGGGAGTGACTGTTATGGTGGGACTGACGTTGTTTGACGGGTCAGAGCACGTGAACGTGGTAATAGTACGTTCAGCGTCCACGGTTTCTGACGTCGTTATGCCTGGCGGCAGACCCGTTATCGTCGGCTTCTATAATCAGAAAATGAAGAAAGTAGAATGAAGCATTCAATTACAGCAATTAACACGTAACTACTACGGCCTGGCAGTGTGATGCTGAAATACTCATTCTAAAAATAACACATTTCCCTCAAAATTTTAAATCGGAAAAAAGTAATGTATTTTAAAAATCTTGACACCTTGACATACCATATATTTTGAAAGTAATGACGTTTTTCCAACATGTGATTTCCCCTTTGGACAAACTTACAATATTCTGAACTATTATTGACATCGTGCCCGGAACCGTGCCACCGCAAGTGTCCGTGGCCGTGAAGGTCAATGTCACGGTGGTTCCGGAATGGTCAGAGATCGGGAAGTTAGTGGTATCGGTGGTAGTTGTAACGGTGCCTGAAAAAATCTTTTATTATTGTTCCATGAACTCACTCTCAGAATTAATTTAAAAAAATGTGTACCGACATGTTCTCTGCCAATGCGCCGGTTCTTAGCGAAAATGATTATTAGAAAATACTCTTTTTTTACAGATGCTTGAATTCTTTATTACACCATTCGAGGTATGGGGACCGATGTTGTTTTGTTATATCATTAATATACGACAAGGACTTGTCTAAAATCGATGTAAACGATACGCAAAACGTCATTCGATCAGAATTGTCGACAAAAGTATTTATTTGACAAACCTTGCCTCTGAAGCACACACGTTTCGAATTTCTCTCGATCGTATATTACAAAAAGATTGAACAAGACGTTGCAAGAATTAAAACATAAAATTTCCACGAGATTCGATCTCCAAGACATTACATTAAAAACAATTTGAGCTGCTCTATTTTTAAATAACTCTTGCGTCTTCTGCTAGAACAATATAAGCCTCTTTCTGAAAAATCAAGGCTTAATGCATTTGCGCAACCTGTCATCCCAGATTAGCCTGTGCAGGCCGCGCAGTCTTATCATGTACGCAACTTTCCGCGTTTTTTTTGTTTAAAGGGGCCTTTTCACAGATTTTGGCATTTTTGAACTTATTCATTAAATGCTTTATATTGATAAATGTAAACATTGGATCGTAAAAGCTCCAGTAAAAAATCAAGAATAAAATTAAAAAAAGGAAAAGAACATTGCCCGGAGCAGGTTTCGAACCAGTGACCCCTGGAGTCCTGCCAGAGTCCTGAAGTAAAAACGCTTTAGCCTACTGACTTATTCCGCCGAGTACACATACTTGACGTATTTTATACATTATATAAGCAATCTTCGTAGTTTCACAAAATTTAACGACAAAAACAGAACTCTCCAAATTATTCAATCGTTTCGCGTTGCAACGCTTTATAATTTTTAGGTTTTAAAATCGTCAAAAGATGCATATAGTGGCTATATTAGACCATGGTAAATGTTCAGCATTACTGTTTCCTCACAAATATCATAACTAAAACGAAAATGTGCGAATCTAAAACAACTTTTTTCAATTTTGTCAATTTACTAAAGCGTGAAAAGATCCCTTTAAAGGAGATCTCTTCTAAACAAAAATCCAATTAAAGTTAAAATTGTCGTCCCCGATCAGCCAGTGTGGACCACACATGCTAATCTGGGACGATAATTTACGCAAGTGCATTAAGCAAAGTTTTCCCAAAACTCGTACCGGTTCCATCCCGATTATCAACGAAACTAAAGTAGCTGTTCGAGCTCATGGTGAGGCTGATCGTGTTAGCGCCGTCGGAATCGGTGAAGGTCACGGTCCCAATAGAGACGCCGCCGCCGGTGGTGTCCAGTATCGTGCTGCTACCGGAAGTGTAGGTCGTTGTGCCGAATACGGGAAGATTCGCTGAAATGATATTCAGACACAAACCGCTGGGGATGATTTGTTAGCAGACTGTACTGATAATAATTATGATAAAAAGACGCTATTTAGTCATTAAGGATGAATTTTTTGACGTTGTTGCAATAAATTCACCAACAGCATGCTTAGAGTGTCGATATTACTAATATTCCTAAATCTTAGCATAACATTTCAGTCTAGAAGTAGACACAGATTTAAAAGTGATAATTTATGAAGCTCAAAATTTACTAAAAATCTGATTATAACAATCTGCATTAAATAATTGTCATTTACTTTAATCTCGGCTAAGCGTTATGCACAGTTTTAACAGTTTGCTATCGCACGTGAATTCATTTATTTCCATGACAATGAAAACCTCACGTGGGGTAACCTCGACGTTGATGTCATATTCACGGCTAGTTAGAACTGATCCCGCGAAGGTCTGGTCAGTCCCTACAACGGTGGTCGCAGGCCCTGCTATGTACAGAGTGTTGGCGGCGTTGCCCTGGCTCTGGGATGGAATTATCTCTAACGCGGAATACCTAAAACATTTACTTACTGTTGTTCTGCCACCGATTCAAGATGTAATCATCATTCGCATTCGAGAAACCGCTTTCGCTTCTATTGTTTCTTGTTTATGTAACATACGAGCTTGACTGCTTAACTGTTTATATCTCGTTAAATCAAATTGCATAGTTACACGTAGAGGTAAAAAGTTAAATTTGACCATAACAGTTTGTTTTGACATTTCGAGACATAAGTAGAACGTAGGGGAATCAGTGCCTTATTGACATATGTCTTGTACGTTTGGTGACCTGAGCAAAGGCCGATCGAGTTAAACGATTTGATAACACAACTCTAGCTCCTAAATATTTACCATCCAATGCAGTCTCCTGCTTCGATTCTGAACATGGCCGCTACTTGATTTTTCTGCCCTAAAAATAGCCAGCATAAAACACGTCTCTATCAAACATGTTGTTACCAGTTTCAGCAACTGTCTATATAAAACGTAGCGGGTCGGGCATATATTTGTGATCGTCCAAACACCAATTCAGTTAGGAAAGGTTGGGTGGGATTTTTTTAAATGTTATTATTTAAGATCATCCTTATAATTTTTAAAGACTTGTACATGCATGTTGAACATAGCAGTCACATAATAAATAATTGTTTTTCGTAAACATGTTTCATCCACATAACGTAATGATATCTTAACTGATTACAGTATCAAAATACTGAAGAATAACAGATTTGAAGATATTTACTGGGATACTGTTTCCACACAGCTTATATATATCTGTTGTAGTTTTTAACCCATTTGTGCCTAGTGGACTCTCCAATCCTTCTAAATTGGATCAATTTACTTCCAAAATAAGGGATGTCTAGTATATTTATTTCTATATTTAAAATATTTCTTACAGAAATTCCTTTAAGCAAACAGCGCAGACCCGATGAGACGCCGCATCATGGGGCCTCTCATCTGGGTCTACGCTGTTTGCCAAGGCATTTCTTTTCTAGCCGCTAGGCATAAATGGGTTAATACAGCAAACCAGCAAACAATTAACTCTAGAAACTCTACAAGGAGAGCTATTATTTTTCTTATCCAATACTTTTTCCCCAAAAAATTAAAATACACAAATTATGATCAAAACTGAGATCGCCGCTTTTAAAGGGCCCCTGAAAAGAATTCTGCTCAAGTCAAGGGTCATTGCATCAAAATCATCCATCGGAGCATCGTGTGATTGCCGTCAAATATGTAAAAAAAGATCGGTATTCTATAACGCTCACACAACGTCTTCACAGCGAACTGACGGCGTCCTCATCGCATTCGTTGAGCTTCATCACACCGTCACTACAGCGTTCTCGTATCGCGCAATTAGTGCATACAGCGTAAACACGGCGCTCCAAGTAGTCTGTGAACGGTCGACATGCGGACATCACCCGCATATATAGTGTTAGTACAGAGTCCGTACGGTCAGTGAAACCTAGAATACCCCATAGCGTTGCTTCAGCGTTCCCAATGCGCTTTCTCAATTGCGCCGCGCTAACGTGAAGATGTCTTTGAATTAGTTCAAAATAACGAAGTAATATCGCTTTTTGACGATGCTGGAACAGCATCGTCCAAGGTTTGATAACCATAGAATTTTTTTCACAATGGCAACCTATGTAAAAGACCGAGCCAGTCCGATTGAGATAGCTCGATTTTTCAGTTACTTCCCTTTTGCATTCGCCACTGCGTAGGAGATTGCTCGTAATTGATAACATTCTCCTAGCAGAGTTGTCGTTCGTGTTTCAACATTCAACAATGGCCGCCCCCCATGAGAGTCTCGAGTCAAAACTTTCTTACTGCATACATTGGCTTGTTTCGCTATTTAGAAGCTGTCATTTATGATATATGAATTATTTATTCACTAAATCTCCGCTAATGACAACAAAGGATGGAATTCGATGGATATATTCGATGTGAATGGATCACTTTCTATGGCTTCGCCCATGAGAGACTTGATAACACTCGTGTCAAAACTTTCTTACAGCTTAAATCGGCTTGTTTCGCTATTTAGTAATGCAACAATTAATGGAATTCGAAGGATATATTCAATGTGAATGAAGCATTTCCTGGATCTCGACAGTTTGACAAGGCAAAACTGGCATACTGATGATACTGGTATTTTTAGTTATCAATTTAAGTCACATTTTGCTTTATAAATTTTGTTTAAGCATTTTGCGACTTATTGAATGGCTATGATACCCAATATCAACATGTCATATGGGATTTGCATATCACCAAGCTGTCCTGAAATACAACATTGAATACAAACTCTTTACTCAAATAACTGGTAAGTATGAATTCTTTCTTCTTTCTATTTAAGTAGTTGATGTCATTACAGTCCAAATAATTAGACGTAATTTACCGTTTAGTCCATGTATATTGACCCCATATTTATAGGAGTAGATATTATGTTAAAAGGGGACTTTTCACAGATTTTGACATGTTTTGAAGTAAGTCATTAAATGCTTTATATTGAGAAATGTAAACATTGGATATTAAAAGCTCCAGTTAAAAATCAAGAATAAAATTCTTTAAAAAAAAAGTAGTCCGCAGCAGGGCCCGAACCAGTGACCCCCTTAGTCCTGGAGTAAAAACGCATTAGCCTGCTCGACTATTCTGCCAAGTATAATGGTTGACGTATTTTATACTAAGAATAAGCAATCTTCGTAGTTTCACACAATTAAACAACAACAACAACATAAATCTCTAAATTATTCAATCGTTTCGCGTTGCAACGCTTTATAATTTTTAAATCGTTAAAAGACGCATATAATGGCTATATTAGACCATGGTAAATGTTCAGTAATACTGTTTCCTAAAAATAACATAACTAAAACAAAAATTTGCAAATCCGATACAACTTTTTTCAATTTTTGTCAATTTACCAAAACGTGAAAAGATCCCTTTAAAGTTAAATGAACCATATCCCAGTCAAAGAGACATTGAGGCGATTGTGGCCAGTTTAGATCCAGTTCAGCCTGCAGTTGCTTGAAAGCTGTTTGCTTAAGAGCGGTTTTCTGACAATGACAAATAGTTTAATTGGATACTGATTAGACTGCCCTTTTCCTGTGACCTGGCTAATTAAATTCAGAAGCCTGGTAACAGTTTAACGTTAATGTTACCAATGTGTCAGACCAGGGCCTGGATTTTGAAGTCTAGAACATGCATGGTCAGAAGATGTCATTAAAGATTATACATTTTTTCAAACACATACAAATGCATACAAATATAAATAGTAAAATGCACTAAGTCAGAAGGCATTTGACTTCGGCTGGTGCCTTGGCACACCAGGTGTTTCGGTTGCAATAGTTTGATGGACTCACTACTTGGATGTGTAGTAACATTATTTACAGTATATCAAACAGTATTTAGCATGAACCAATGATTTTTTCAAACATAAATTATTGATGTGAAATGCTTGAAGGAATAATATTTAAGGTTTAAGAAGGCATTTTCTTTTTGTTTTAAAGGATATCTTTGAAAATTATATTTTTCATGATTTTTTTTGCAACAAGGGGTAATGCATTTTTAAAAAATGTAATTAATTTTCTGACAAAAAACTGGCACCATGAGTAGCATGAAACAATATTTTTTTTAAACATTTGTAATTGATGAAAAATGATTGCAAAAATAATATCTAAGGTCATATAAAGCATTTTTATGCCCCCCCCCCTTCAAAGAAGAGGGGGTTTATTGCTTTGCACATGTCGGTCGGTCGGTCTGTCGGTCTGTCCACCCGGTGGTTTTCCGGATCATAACTCAAGAACGCTTGGGCCTAGGATCATGAAACTTCATAGGTACATTGATCATGACTCGCAGATGACCCCTATTGATTTTCAGGTCACTAGGTCAAAGGTCAAGGTCACATTGACAAAAAACATATTCACACAAAGGCTGTCACTACAACGGAGAGCCCATATGGGGGGGGGGCATGCATGTTTTACAAACAGCCCTTGTTTATTTTATTTTAATAGGTTACTCTGAAAATTCTATTTTTCATGATTTTTTTTGGCAACAAGGTGTTATGAAATTTAAAAAATGTTACGGGATTTTTAGACCAAAACTGTACTATGATAATACTATGATGCACTTCGCCAAAACTTTTATAATTATATTGGTTTTTTTTTGAAAATGTATTTCCCCTATTCACTAAAAATAACACTTTTGATCAGAAAATTCATATATAATGATGTTTACTTTTATTTTCAAGAATCATAATGCCTCATTTTAGTTGTATTTAGCCACAAGTTCTCGTCAGCCACTTAAGGGTTATATGTTGCCTTTCTTTTACTAAATGCAAACTAATTCTACACTTTGAGACATTCATAAAATATTTAATGTCTTTACAACACCGACAGGCTAATAAATTTATATATCAAGTTCTTCCATACTAACAGGACCTTTCTAGGCGGGCAACCTAGCAACCTTGATTTGTTCATATCTTCCTATCAATCTGTTATATGCGTTCGGAGTCATTTGTTCGGAGAACATTTAATGTTTGTTATAACTTTTAAATAATTCAATGTTCAAAGTGATATTGTTTTTGACCGATAAACCAACATACTGATTAAAAGGGAATATTTTATTAATTATTTGCATTTTATCTTACATGAGAAATATTTGCCTAAATGTTTTCAAACTATAGAGAAATCTATATACAATTAATAATTGACGACATTAAACAAAACAAAAACAACAAATAGTAAAATGGTTTCCGTATGATAACTCAAGAACGCTTATGCCTAGGATCATGAAACTTGATAGGTAGATTGATCATGACTCGCAGTTGACTCCTATTGATTTTCAGGTCACTATATCAAAGGTCAAGGTCACAGTGACCTGAAATAGTAAAATGGTTTCCTGATAAAAACTCAAGAACACTTATGCCTAGAATCATGAAACTTAATGTGTACATTGATCATGACTTGCAGATTACCACTATTTATTTTGAGGTCACTAGGTCAAGGTCAAGGTCACGGTGACCCGAAATAGTAAAATGGTTTCCGGATGATAACTCAGAACGCTTATGCCTAGGATCATGAAACTTCATAGAAACATTGATCATGACTCGCATATGACCCCTTTTGAGGTCACTAGGTTAAAAGTTAAGGTCACGGTGACCCGAAATAGTTAAATGGTTTCCGGATGATAACTCAAGAACCCTTATGCCTAGGATCATGAAACTTCATAAATACATTAATCATGACTCGCAGATGATCCCTATTTAATTTCAGGTCACTATGTCAAAGGCCAAGGTCACGGTGACCCGAAATAGTAAAAGGGTTTCAGGATGATAACTCAAGAACGTTTATGCCTAGGATCATGAAACTATATAGGTACATTGATCATGACTCGAAGATGACCCCTAATAATGTTCAGGTCACTAGGTCAAAGGTCAAGGTCACAGTGACCCGAAATAGTAAAATGGTTTTCGGATGATAACTCAAGAACGCTAATGCCTAGGATCATGAAACTTGATAGGTAGATTGATCATGACTCGCAGTTGACTCCTATTGATTTTCAGGTCACTATATCAAAGGTCAAGGTCACGGTGACCTGAAATAGTAAAATGGTTTCCTGATAAAAACTCAAGAACGCTTATGCCTAGGATCATGAAACTTCATAGGTTCATTGTTCATGACTCGCAGATGAACCCTTTTGATTTTCAGGTCTCTAGGTCAAAGTTCAAGTTCCGGTGACCCGAAATAGTAAAATGTTTTCCGGATGATAACTCAGAACGCTTATGCCTAGGATCATGAAACTTCATAGATACATTGATCATGACTCGCATATGACCCCTTTTGAGGTCACTAGGTCAAAAGTCAAGGTCACAGTGACCCGAAATAGTTAAATGGTTTCCGGATGATAACTCAAGAACCCTTATGCCTAGGATCATAAAACTTCATAAATACATTAATCATGACTCGCAGATGATCCCTATTTAATTTCAGGTCACTATGTCACAGGTCAAGGTCACGGTGATCCGAAATAGTAAAATGGTTTCCGGATGATAACTCAAGAACGTTTATGCCTAGGATCATGAAGCTATATAGGTACATTGATCATGACTCACAGATGACCCCTAATGATTTTCAGGTCACTAGGTCAAAGGTCAAGGTCACAGTGACTTAACTTTGAAAATGGTTTCCAAATGATAAGTCAAGAATGCTTACGCCTATGATCATGAAACTTCTAAGGTACATTGATCATGACTCGCAGATGACCCCTATTGACTTTCAGGTCACTAGGTCAAAGGTCACGGTGACTTGACTCAGTAAAATGGTTTTCGGATGATAACACAAGAAAGCTTACGCCTAGGATCATGAAACTTCATAGGTACATTGATCATGACTCGCAGATGACCCCTATTGATGTTCAGGTCATTAGGTCAAAGGTCAAGGTCACAGTGAGTCAAAACAGTTTAATGATTTCCAGATGATAACTCAAGAATGCTTACGCCTAGGACCATTAAACTTCATAGGTACATTGATCATGACTGGTATATAACCCTTATTGATTTTCAGATCACTTGGTCAAAGGTCAAGGTCACAGTGACTCATAACAGTAAAAAGGTTTCCTGATGATAACTCAAGAAAAACAAGGCCTAGGATCATGAAACTTCATAGGTAAATTGATCATGACTTGCAGATAATCCCTATTGATTTTCAGGTCAATTGGTCAAATGTCAAGGTCACAGTGACAAAAAATGTATTCACACAATGGCTACCACTACAACTGACAGCCCATATGGGGGCATGCATGTTTTACAAACAGCCCTTGTTTGTCTTATGTTGGTAAATGTTCATCTCTGTCAATACTAGGTTAAGTTAGAAAGTAGGTCATATGGTGTCCAAACTAGGTCAACAAACCAAATCACAGAAAAGGTTAGCGAACACTTCCAGATCTTCATGAAAATTGGACAGAATTTAATGTTATCTCGATGAAATAAAGTTTCAGTTTGAAAGTTGGTAGTTTGTCAAAAACTAGGTCATTAGGTCAAAATATAGAAAACTTCCTTTACCTTTCTACAGGTCACATTATCTTCCTGATTTTCATGAAAATTGCTTACAAAGTCCATCTTAATCAAATCAAAAGCTGAATTTGCAAGTTGGTTCTGGCAGGCTAAAGCTAGGTTACAACTTAGTCAAATCATACACAAGTTTTTGACACTATAGAAGGAGTTTTGGGTGAGCGATACAGGGCTATCTTGTTTTAGATAAGCCTGTAGTAAGAAAGGGAAGGTATTGTAGTTGTTTCAAAAGTAACATATTGTTATTGGAATTAACTGAGCAATTATATGATGTCATAGTTTTGGTTATTTTGCTCACTTGTTATGATGTGACAAGGTGACTCTTTGTTGTATTTTATCAAAAGTTTATTGTGAACACAAAATATATCATTTTACAATGTTTAAATTTGGGTGTCACCTCTTTGCCAGATTCTTATGAAACTAGTCACCTCTATGTCATTTTTGGTTTCATATTCTATCAAAAATTAGGGATCTAGGTCAAATATAAGAAAAGGTCTGTTAATACTTTAGTGGTCACATTCTCTCTCTGATCCACTTGTAAATTGGTTAGAACATTATTTTAAATGATTTCAAAGTCAAGCATGAAAGTAGCATATTTAACATTTAGGTCACAAGGTCTAGTTTCAGTGATCAACAGGTCACGTTCCAAAGTGGGTCATGTGCTTCCAAGCATTTGATCAATAACTAAAATCATTAAAATCCATTTTAAAACTTACATTTTTTACCTGATCTTCATGGCAGTTGATCAGAATGTTCAAATAAATAAAAGTAGGATCTCGGTAACAAGACTCAACTAGATCGGATAGACGCAAATAGTTTGTTCATACTCACAATGCCTTTTTTCTAGATCTTCATAAAAAATTAGTTAACACCACTAGGAAACAATCAGTTTCAGGTGAGCCACATTGTGCTGTTAAAGCTATCTATTTATAGTATAGATTGTTACAAAACCTTGTTTATCAATAAAAATAAATGAAAAAAATGGCTTTCTAAAACTTGTAGTCTTGGATGATATATTCATCAACTTATAGCTAATCTACGACACTCTTTCGAGAAGAAAAACAAAGTTTGATTATTATTATACCCCAACATACTGTGATTGGGGGCTAGCACAGGAATTATCAATTATGTTCCTCGAAAAATAATGGGTTAGCATATTGTTGCTGTTTTACCCAGTTGTCTGGACCATTACTCCCAAAATAATTTTAAGTTCAAATATGAGATATTTAGGTAAATAAATTTTATTAAAGGGATGCAGTGTCCAAGAACGAAAACGATTGCGCCACAACCATTAACTATTGACCTGCGGATAAATGACAAGCAATAAAAATTACACAATTGCGGTGATGTAGATTAACTTAAATGGATGCTTATTTATGTTATGCTTTCCGGTGATTTATATAGAAATATCAGTGAAATAAATTGGTATTTCATTGTTTTAAACAGTGAAAAATAACAGTGAAAATATCGATATTTTTGGCATTTTTTTCTGGGAAAATCGATATGCCACCGAATCCAACAAATATCCTCGATATATCCATCCTCTTCAAAAGCATCGTCAAACCAGTACTTTCAGTACTTTGATTTGTGATATACGGCGCCCAATGGCTTTGCCATGACATATCTTGCGCTTACGCAGTGCGCATCTCGGCTTTCTTTATATTTTTGTACGCCGTATGAGCGCCGCGTTAATGCTACCACTTTCTGCCGGGGCTGCGGGAGTTTAAGAGTAAACTATGGTTAAAGAATGTGCGCGAACATATGGCATCTCAATGTAAAAATAAAAAGAGCCAAGTTCACAAGCAACTATACATTAATTTGTGTAATATGTTATTTTTACATGATGTACCATTCACATGTATACAGCGTTTGACCCAAATAATATGTGTCTACATTAGTATCTGAATTTCAGACATTTACAGGAATCGCCCAATTGAGGTTATTTTTCAAAGGTGATGAAGTCCCTGTTAGTCATGGAATGGGCCTTGCGAATACGGGCCAATATTTCACCCATTTATGCCCAGCGTCTAGAAAAAAGCCTTGGCAAACAGCGTAGACCCAGATGAGACGCCGCATGATGTGGCGTCTCATCAGGGTCTGCGTTGTTTGCTTCAAGGTATTTATGTAAGAAATATTCTAAATGCAGAAAAAAATATACTAGACACCAGTAATTTTGGAAATAAATCGATCCAATTTAGAAGGATGGGAGAGTCCACTAGGCATAAATGGGTTAACCGCTCACCTTTTGTCGCTGTGTGCGTAACGCTGCCGACCAACGTATACACATTTCCTGTCTTTGGGCGCCAAATGTGCAGCGTTATGGGTCCGTCATCTTCCGCGTAGTACTCGAATTTTGTGGTACTTCCGCAACAGTCAAACTTGAAACCATCGTTGTTGTTTCCACAGTTGATATACGATTTGTCTGAGATAAACCAGTCAACATTATATAAGCATCACGGTGCCACTGTCACATGTATTATTGTATCTCTATATATCCTGATTGGGGGATTAATCAGTCCAAAATAAAAAAATATTCTTTACATCATTATTGTGAGATAATATCTCGTAATTTGGAGTTCATATGATACGTACTTATAAGGAGAAACGAACTTCTAATAAGGATGTATTACGTCCTAGAATTGTGAGATACCATGTTCTTATTAGGAGACATATCGTCACTAGAAGATGCTTTGTCCAATAATTCGTAGATTGAAAGTTCTTAATAGTATATTTCTTAAAAAGGAAATATCTCGAAGTAAGGAGTTGCACGGTCCTATAATTATTAGATGCCGAGTTTTAATTAGGAGAATAATAAAGTTATTAATCCGATATCTGGGATTAATTTGACTGTGTTATCCCCACGCTTTTAAAAGATATTGTATTGATCTCGGCTTTCTGTCCGTACGTCCTGGCCACTATCTCCTCCTGCACTATTAGCACTAGAACATTGAAACGTACACACATGGTAGCTATGAGCATATGTGCGAATGTGCCCTATTTGGAATTTTGATCTGACCCCTGGGTTAAAAGTTATGGGGGTAAAATGAGGACATTTTCACTCATTTTACTAACAAAATGCGACGCACATGATAATAACTTTTGACCCAGGGGTCAGATCAAAATTCCGAATAATGCACCGTCGCACATATGCTCATAGCTACCATTTGTGCAAGTTTCAAGGTGTTTAGTGCTATTAGTGTAGGAGAAGATAGTGGCCGACCACGTCCACCCAAAATTTTGTTTTACCATAACTTCTTCATTTATTCACCAATTGACTTCAAATTAATACTGAACATCTCTTCTTACAACACGGTCTATCTCGACCATCCATGTCCACATTACCCACCACAGGGCCATTGATAATGGTAAAGCCAGCTTGGTTCCCGTCCTCTTTCAAATTTATCGAGAGGTCCACGGGGAATAATTCCCAGTACCCCAAAATTATTTTGATACCCAAAATTTTTCGTGCCCAATTTATTTTTGTACCCAAATTTTGTTCGTGCCCAATTTATTTTCGTACCCCAATTTTCCCTTACACTCATTTTTTTCATACCCACAATTTTTCGTACCCAATTTTTTTTCGGACCTAAATTTGTTTTCGTACTCATTTTTTTGTTCGTACCACTTTTTTTGTACCCCAATTTTCCCGTACACCCAAATTATTTTGGTACCCAAAATGTTTCGTACATATATTTTTTTCGTAACCAAATATTTTTTTCCGAAACAAAATACATATTTATTGCTGAACTGTTTATTGTTTCAACAAAATGTATCGGTAAAGACCGGAAATATTTTTTTTAACAAAAATGATAAGAAGATTCTTAATAAAGGTATTTTTCTGATCGAGTTGCATCAAGTTTTGGTAAAATGTGGACGTGAATATCCATATCTTTTAAATTTCTTCCATACTGACTTATTGAATCATCCCAGTTTATCAGGTGTTGAACTTGAAGGGAAAAAAAGAATCTGATAAATTGTCATTGCGGTCGTATTTTATACACACACCATCAAAATGATTTGGGTCATTCTATTACCGTTTTTAAAATGGTTCATAAGAGGCATGCATTTAAATGCTAAGCACCAATATCTATAATTTAGGTCTAGCATCTTATAAATGTTCTTGGTATCTCTCCATACCATTGATTCCCAAGAAATGTACATATCATGAAGGTATTTATAAAAACACATGTCAGGCATAGCTAGCACAATATTGTCGTCAGATCTCTAAATAGAAGTGACTTTGTTCTCACCTAGTAGGTTTTGTACTTGATTATTAGACGGGTTAGATTCACCAATTTCTTTCGTCGTGCACTGGGCGGCTGAAACTGAAACGAATTGCAGGCCATTCCAGTTGTTAGTGAAATAATACGTTAATATTTTAAGTATTGCTACAACAAAAACTGAGGATTAATCACAGACTATAATATGCAACAATATTACCGAAAAATAAAGGAATGCCTTAAATTGTCATTTATTCATCATTCATTAATTCACGAATGAATTTTGTTTTGATAATTTACTAACTAACTCATTTAAAACAATTATATTCATTTAATATACCTTTAGACACGGTGATTCCTGTAAATATTTGCAATCCAATTAAGTAATATACACTGCACGTCAATAGCAGCCGTTTTTCCATGATTTTGTTACCGCAGAGTTAACGATATTAACATAAAGACGAGAATATTTCTGTCTGTGTAGAACGGTGGGGTTATAACTTAATACTGGAGAAAACGAACCATTCAGTCGTATTTCAATAAATTAATTTATCACATGGACTATAAATGGTTTGAAGCTGTATGCTTAAAGTTGATCTCACAGATAAACATATGATCGTGTAGAGAGATTGATATAAAAACTGGGAGAAGAAAGATGGAACACAGTTGCAAAGACGATTTAACACACATTTGCACAGCCTAAACAGAGACAACATTATCAGTAAAAGCTGGAATTTTGCCAAGAAGAGACTTTCTTCAAACGAAAAATAGTATAAAAGCGGAAAGTATCGTACCTGATTAGCCAGTTCAGACTGCACAGGCTAATATGGGACGACACTTAACCCACATGCAATAAGCCCCATTTTTACAGAACGTGGCTCAAATGGCTGTTATTGGCTGATGAAGGTAGACAGAGGAGATTTAGGGGGTGGCAGTTTTTAGGAGGAAAGTAAAAGAAGAGGTGTAAATGTGGCATTATGTTGTTAAAGGGATCTTTTCACGGTTTGGCAAAATTGAAAAAAGTTGTTTCAGATTCGCAAATTTTCGTTTTAGTTATGATATTTGTGAGAAAACAGTATTACTGAACATTAACCATAGTCCAATATAGCCATTATATGTATCTTTTGACGATTTGAAAACCTAAAAATTATAAAGCGTTGCAACGCGAAACGATTGAATAATTTGAAGAATTCTGTTGTTCTCGTTTAAATTTACGAAACTACTAAGATTGCTTATATAAGATATAAAATTCTTAAACTGTCTATACCCGGCGGAATAGCCGAGAGGGCTATTGCGCTTTTACTTCAGACTTATTCCAGGACTCCGGGGGTCACTGGTTCGAGCCCTGGTACCGGCTACTTTTTTCCTTTTTTAAATTTTATTCTTGATTTTTTTACTGGAGCTTTTAAGGTGGAAAGGTAAAAAGCAAAATTGAAGACTACAACTGCTTATTCAGAGACATGTTAAATGAAAATATAATTTCAGTCTACGAAATAATTGAAAAACTTTGTCGCTTTAAGCTCTTTTAAGGCGTCAAACGAATTCATCAGCGTCAATGAAAGGTTTTCACTCATTGTAAACACATAAACAGTTTGAAATCGCTGCTACAAAGCGAATATAAACCTTTGGACACGGATTCCACTTAAAACAAATTTGAGCGCTTTAATTACCTCATGTGGATTGACACTCGATCTGTTTTTAATGTCTGTATTCGATTAAATATGAACTTAAAATATTTATCCTTTTGCCCGAACGGTAGTTTTCACATAATACAATCCACTTAGGATCAATATGATGTTCGTATACATCCTTTCAACGCGCCTACATAACAGAAAGGTAAATAACGTCATGTAAACACAAAGAATCTATACAGGAAAATACCATGTTCGTATATATCCTTTCAACGCGCCTATATGAGGAATTCAAATAACGTCATTTAAACACAAAGAATCTATACAGGAAAAGGATTACCTATCAAAAGGATAAACACCATTAAACGTTTGAACATTAAATCGGGTATGTACATATGTCCTGAAAGAACTCTTTATAAACGCTTGACCAATCGAGTACTCGTTTGTTTACCAAAATTGAGTAATACAGGAGGGGTGACATTAATCGTTCATATTAATATTGATGTCGTTTTTATCCAAAACATACGATTGCAAACAAACTATACTACTGCAGGACAAAGATTAATGGTTTCTTCTAGGATGTTCGATTTTCACTGACTAGCAATAAAGTTGAATGTTCAAACCCTATATTGTTTGGACACCGTGTACATACAAAAGAATACCTGCTTGGCTGTTTCACACGCATGAATGAAATGATTAAAATTTGTAATGAAATACATGGACTTTAACATAATTGTAAAGTCCCATGTAAACTTACAATTTTAAGTTGTCCGCTAGAAAAACCATGGACCTATACAAACATGTTAATATATTAATCATGTTGGTAACTTTACAAATTTTTGTGTGCTGCACATTTAATTTGCCTGATTTAAAGAATAATACATCTATAAGCTCAAAGCATGTAGAATAATTGTCATATTTGGCCGGGAGGCGGAAAACTACAACGGGCGAGGCATGGTCAGGGGTGATATCCCCCAAAAAGGGTTAGGGTAAGGGTTAGGGTTAGGGTTAGGGGTCGGGTTAGGGTTAGAGGGTTGGGTTTAGGCTAACCCAAACCCTAACCAGACCCCTAACACTAACCCTAACCCTAACCCTAACCCTCTAACCCCCCCCCCCCCTTGCGCAATACTATACCATGCCTCGCCGTTGTCGTTTTCCGCCTCCCTTTTTGGCCCGGGGCAAAGCCCTTAGGCCATAGTAATGATACAAATTAATGAGACAGTCAGAATTGGCTGGCTGCCAAAACATCCACGAATGAATGAATTCCCAAAAAGTCCGATTTACCACTTGGCGGTCATTCATGCGCAATCAAAGAAGAGGGACCTATACAATCAAATAGGTCCATGCAAAGAAGTTCTTCGCAGATCTCAATTACCCGCATTGTAAATACAGAACATTATAACATGACAGTGTCATAAAACGTGTAATAAATATTATTGAAGCAAAATTGCTAAGC
This sequence comes from Dreissena polymorpha, assembly GCF_020536995.1. Lineage (NCBI taxonomy): Eukaryota > Metazoa > Mollusca > Bivalvia > Myida > Dreissenidae > Dreissena > Dreissena polymorpha. Next base: position 130,676,343 of record NC_068357.1, on the reverse strand, counting down.
ATTGGGTACGACATAGTTTTTATTATTGTTTGCATATTCATGCGAGAATAAGTTCCTCACTTGACGGTCAAGGCCGAAAATATACGAATGTCTACGGAGACAGTAAGAAGAATATTTTCTGATACATTTTTAAAGGTATGAGCACTCTAATGAACTTCGTGCAATATCGCCTTCTTTCGTACATATCCGTCACTCCGAACGTTATCCGGGAATGTGCGGAAAACTACGAATATTCTATAAAAACGCTATGAAATATTAAATGTAGGATCGGCATATTAAATACAATGACAACAAATATGGCCGACATTGTACCTGACAGATTGGGTCGTTTAAAGAAAAAGCAATTTACTATATTGAAAGAGAAAGATTAATAAAAGTGTTATTATTGTTCATATTAATAAGGTGGCACTAAGGTGACATCACCGCTCGAAAAAAAAGTCGGGAAAACACAAGTTATGTTTTTCCGTCGCAAAAAAAATTAACTCGGGGAAACACAAAATAAGTCTGTTTTCAGGAGTTTTTTTTGGCGACGGGAAAACAAAAGTTCTGTTTTCACGTCTTTTTTTTTGTAGCGGAAAACACAAGTTCTGTTTTCCCGTCTCTTTTTTTTGAGACTAGAAAACACAATCGATATATTGTGCGCACAAGATAATCGGCCAATCACAGACGCGGATTATATGAAGGGAACATTTGAAAACGTCCTAAAGGCAAGTTCTGATATAACAAAACATACTACTACTACTACTACTACTACTACTACTACTACTACTACTACTACTACTACTACTACTACTACTACTACTACTACTACTACAACTACAACTACTACTACTACTACTACTACTACTACTTTTTTTTGGAGCGGTGATGTCAACTTAGTGCCACCGTATATTAATGTGACTGGAGTTAATGATAAACGTCAACTTATGCATGGCAGTGTTGGTATTTATGAAGAAAACGATTCCTGTAAATACGAATGTCAAACGCTTAAAAGTTTTGACCACTGTGAAGAATAACGTTTAGAACCCGTGTCACTTACAAAATTTAATATTGTTGGTGAGCAGTAAAAGGGGATTACGTGGATTTATGCTTGTGTGATGACTGTAGCCATGTGAACGGGTTATTGTACGGCGAAACCCATCACGTAAAGAAGAGTCTTCAACTTTTAAAGAAAGGAATGCCTTGTTTTGCTATCAACACAAAGCTCGGAACAGGAAGGTACATGGATAATGCAAAAAAAATCCAAGTATAACAGTTTCATTATTCATAATTGGAGTAAAGTAGATTTTGTAGGAAAAGTGCACCCTGTCAGTGATTTTTACCACATATTCAGGCTCATTTTTGCTTTCATTTTGAAAAGAAAACATGCCATGTAAGGAAAAAGTTGTGTTGTAAATGCATGGAAATCAAGAACAGCATATTTAAATTTTATGACCAAGTAATGATGTTTTCCGCAAACAAACAACAAAAAAGTACCAAATACTAAAATTACTATTCTGAAAATGATATGCGAATGACTGCTACTTGTGTGATCACCTAAATTATGTATTATGGTTATCCAAATTAAAATGCTGCATATTTATTATCTTTTCAGCAATGATCAACAACATTGGTGGTCCAGGAACGGTTTATTACTTTTTGTCAACACTGTATGCTCCAATGATCAATTGAACTTAAAGAAAATGGAAATACATGCGGGAAGGACCATTCATCAAGTTTCAACTATCTCATTTATAGCAGACAGGCTTATAAGATGGAAACGAAGTAGGTATTTCACTGATTTATGTGATTGTTACTGTGGAACCAATATTTTAAGTAATAAATAAAATGTAACGTTAATAGTCAGTTTCATATCCAGTAGGGATAATACATGTATTTGGTATTAATATTTGGATGAAGAATGTATATATACGGTGTTTACACTTACTTATTAATCCCGTTTAAAAGGGTGTATCATATAAAATACTAGTAATGACATGCTATGTCGTGAATGTCTGATTAAATAAAAACGATGACGCATATCATAATGGATTATGTCACACTTCTCATGAAACACTAACGTTAGTTCTTACTCCTATACAAGTGCTTGTGTATTTGACATCTGTATATGATTGTTTTGTTAAATAACATGAAGAAATTGTTGACAATTTATAAAAACAACTTGGAGAAGGCTTATTGAAGCCAAATAAATAAGAAAAGACCAAATATTTTTATTTTAATAAATAAAAATGGTTAAAATTATTCATACACAATTTGCAATTATGCATAATTTTCTTCGACTGAAACTTACTGAAGTTCTTATGAACCTGTCTGAATATAACTACATGTACTAGTCAAATATAAACTTCAAAGGAACAATGGTGTTATCTTTTCAGTGATACATTGTGTGCTGATTACCTGTGCAGGAGGAAAATGAAACCAGACAGATTATGGACTCACATTCAACCCAGAAAAAAGCTAGGAACTTGTCACAGTCACTGAGTGTTCATGTTTACAGTCATGTGTTCAATGCTGCAACAGCATAAATATTGGAGACACTTATTCCAACCTGTCGAAGTTCTTCAAAGAACTACCATGACAATCATGTATTTGTTTTGTTTGTCATAATAAATTTAATGTTTAATATCACTAGTATCACTAGTCATTGATAAATTGATAAATCTATTTTCCTTTTAACGTGTTTGATTGAATGATTAAATGTGCATTGTTACTTAATTATTAATGTTGTTATTTCCCTGTAACATTTTCAAACTAGGTTAGCAAATCGTACTGCACTGAGTAGGTTCCATCTCACACATGATATATGAGATGTATGTATGTTTATATGTTTATGAGTTTATTATAGGCTTTTCCTCTTTTTTATCTATTTATAGTAATTGTTTAACATTTAGTTCATCTTTATGCTCACATATAAAAATCTCGAATTCAGTATGGCGTTTCTGGAAAAGGGGGGTAACCTTGATTGTAAAGCGGGAACTTTTCGTTTTCACTGGTGACCCCCATTTTTAGCTCGACTATTATATATGAAATATATATAGTGGAGCTATCCTACTCGACCCGGCGTCGGCATGAGCGTGAGCGTGCAAATGTTAAAGTTTGCGTACCACCCCAAATATTTCCTATGTGCCTTGACATATTGCTAAAATATTTTGCATACTTCTTAACCAACATGACCCCAACCTATAAACAAGAGCAGACAACTGTATCAAGCATTTTGTAAGAATTATGGCCCTTTGTTCACTTAGAATATGCATATTATTAATGTTAAAGTTTGCGTACCACCCCAAATATGTCCTATGTCCCTTGACATATTGCTTTAATATCTTGCATACTTCTTTACCAACATGACCCCAACCTTAAAACAAGAGCAGACAACTGCATCAAGCATATTGTAAGAATTATGGCCCTTTTTCCACTTAGAATATGCATATTATTGATAAATCTATGTTAAAGTTTGCGTACCACCTCAAATATTTTCAATATCCCTTGACATATTGCTTATATATTTTGCAAACTTTTTTACCAACATGACCCCAATCTATTAACAAGAGCAGACAACTGTATCAAGCATTTTGTAAAAATTATGGCCCTTTTTTGTATTAGTAACTGAATATTTTCTTAAATGTTGTGTTTAGATCCACTTGACTTCTAAAGTATCAAAGCTATTGCTTTCAAACTTCAAATATTTGTTTACTACCATGAGGGTACTGTACCTGGCAAGTTAAATTTGACCTTGACCTTTGAATGACATTGACTCTCAAGGTCACAATAATAAAATTTAGTTAAATTGATATAACTTATTTATGTATGATAAGATTTTATTCATAATTTGACAATACAACACTTACCCGAATACCACAATGGACTCCACCAAAACAAAACAATACCCCAGGCCCCAACCCAGAAGCCCTGCACCCCCGCCCCCCCCCCCCCGAATTTTTATTTTTTCCTTTTTTATTTTTGAAATTGTCTTATAAATGACCACACCCCACATTATACCCCCGCTACCCCCCCCCCCCCGCTACCCAACCCAAAAAGAATATTTTTTTACTTTACTTTTGAAGGACCGTCCAAACATCCCACCCAAGCTATTGCTATCAAACTTGAAAAAAAATCTTATTAGTTTGTTTTATGTCTTTACAAATGTTCAATAGATTGTTGAAAATATACCTGAACTATTACCTAGACCTTGAACAATTTCCCCATGATGGCTTATGTTATACTGTCAAGCAATCAAATAGTCGAGCGCGCTGTCCTCTGACAGCTCTTGTTTTCTTTTTTTTTCATTCAAGCATTCATTGTAGAAGATTTCTATGTTCGAAGATTGTAATTTCCTTTTGCCATGTTTTTTTGACAATTTATTTAAAAAAAGACTCCTGACTAGAGATTGCAATTTTTCTCGTTTTCGAAGGATGATGACATCACTTGTTTGTTAATTTTTTCTTTATTCCTTTTGTCACATGTTATAAACATATCATATTTGTATATATATATATATATATATATATATATATATATATATATATATATATATATATATATATATATATATATATATAATGCATTTATCTATTAATACATACTAAAAAAGTGTTGTTTGTTCAACATTTGGATGAATAAGAGTGAATTTTGTAAACTAATAGTTCATAAAAAATGGAGAAAAAAAAAATTGGGGGTTCAAAACTGAAAATGTAACAAAAAATATTGTACGGTGAATTGTATTTAAACTTTAATGATCAATGCAGAATACCACAATACTTAGAAATATGCGAAGAAAGAAGAGAAAATCAACATGTAAACACCCTCAATCTGCGCAGAAAGCGTTAACTTTTTCATACAATTTCTTTTCTTTCATTTTAATGAATGCCGTTAGAGTCCCGGTATAGCTACGGTACATAAGGAAACCGGCGCTCTGCCGGTATGCCACCGGCATTAACCGGGGCTCCGCCGAGGCATTACCGGCGAGGACCGGGGTCTGATGCCGGTACAAACACGATAAGTGCCGGCGGTGTTACGGTATACCGGGACTCTGCCGGCTTTCACCGGGGCACTACCGGCGACAACCGGGCTATGCCGGGACGCTGCCGGCTTTCACCGTGGCACTACCGGCGACAACCGGGGCTTGACCGGGATAAACCGTAGCCAGTCCGGTCAACCCGGGACTCTGCCGGGCTGTTGACCGGCTTCAACCGGGGCAGCACCGGGAACTAGTGTGACTGCGTTAAAAAATGTCTACGAATCACCCCGGTCCGCGCCGGTCGACCGGCGTTAGCAAACCGGGATGGACCGAGGCTCTACCGGCAAAAGTGAGACTTGGGCTTAAGTGGATTTTCTTTTGTATACACATTACAAAGAAATTATGAGTAATTTCCTGATCTGTTTATTATGTAATAGAAAACTATTTTAGGCTATTGAAAGGTATTTATTTGACGCCAACAATAATAGTTTGTTTGCGGCCATGTTGTTGTTGTATATCTTCAACGCCTATGTAGACGAACCTCTACCAGATCTGTAGAGTTGAACAAAAGGTTATCGTTCCCACAACCAGTATCGTGATGTCCTCCACCGTCTATGTACGCTGTAGTATATACATAACTATTGTCTTTTCTTGCAGTCTCTGAGCTTCTGCACTCAACCGCTAGGGTGAATCCGTATAAATTCGGACAAAGGGAGAAATTCGGGCAAAACATCCTAAATGCGTTTTACGTCACACTAAACCTAGCCCCAGGCCTTCAGCGCCTACAGCGCTTTGATTAAATATTGTAACCACCTTTAGTCCGATTGGCATTTGCCTAAGCATTTTTCATTAGGTCGATGATTACAAGCTAAGTATACATGTTGGTATTTTTTACAAATGTTACGCTTAGATGAATTGTGTGTGTTTTAACTGGTAGCTTTGCATAAGCTCAGAGTAGTTTTTTAAACACCTTCTGTCCAATTACCAGATGTCGAAGTTCTTAGCTCACCTGAGCACAACGTGCTCATGGTTAGCTTTAGGGATCACCTTTTTCCGTCGTGCGTCGTCCGTCGTCAACATTTTTCCTTGTTAACAATCTACAGGCCACATTAATTGTTTGATCTTCATGATCATTTGTCAGAACATTTGTCCCAATAATATCTCAGCTGAGTTCGATAATGGTTCCGGTAAGTTGAAAAATATGGCTGCCAGGGGGGGGGGGGGGGGGGGGCGGCAGTTTTTATATGGCTATGGTAAAACGTTGTTAACACTATAGAAGTCTTATTTTCAGATTAATTCCATGAAACTTGGTCAGTACATATGTTATTATTTTATCTCGGCCAAGCTCTAAATGGTTCCGGTTTATCGAAAAACATGGCCGAAAGGGGGCGGCCAGTTTTCTTTATATGGCTAAAACCTTGTTTACACTCTAGAAGTAAAATGAATGGTCCAATCTTTATGAAACTTAGTCATAACATTTGTCTCAAAGAAAGCGCATTTGACTGCGAAAATGGTTCCGGCCCGTTCAAAAAAAGGCCGCCAAGGGGCGGGGCAGTTTTCATGATGTGGCTATAGTAAACCCCTGTTAACGCTGAAGGAGTCACATTTATAGACCAATCTTCATAAAACTTGGTCCGAACATTTGTTCTTTTGATAGCTAGGCTGAGTTTGAAAATAGTTCTGGTCCGTTGGAAAAACATGGCCGGCATGATGATGATGATGATGATGATGATGACGATGATGATGATGATGACGGGGATGATGATAATGGGTTCAGAGACATTTACAATTTAACAAGCCAAATATATATTTATAATTATTGCATAACTCTTTTTTTTTTGCAGAAATGTTTTGCAAAAATGTAACATGTTGATGCCTTGTTTGGTGCACAATTCACTTGCATTTTTCATAAAGAAATTACTTTGAATAAGCTAAAAAAATAGATTTGTAGTCATTTTTTATTTTTAAACCACCTACTGTCACATGTATTTGTATCGCAGCTTTTCTTAAACGGCTTCTTCATTTCTAGCTTATTACGTCACATTTTGGTATTTTCCCATATGTAACATTTTTATGAACAACTCTACATTTACAAAATTGTACGATTCAACGGTATGACCCATAATCAATTACCGTGCCCAAATATGGGTGACAGATCATATTCATGCATAAATGCAGTGCATCATTCGCGTCGCTCTGGAGAGCGGCGACTTGTATGTAATGCATTTTTTGCTCGCTTATGGGAGGAGAAGTTATTTTACGAATCAATGTATATATTTTTGTTTGAAGAATATCTTGCATAGTGGTGATTTTTGTGTGTAAATTAGAGTAAATAAGTACTGCATTTGTGCCTTTTATATTTATTACAACATTTATTGCCAATAATGCAAAGCTAATTGTTTTAATTAATATTTGATCCGCAACTGATCACAAGGGAAAGATCACAGGGACCGGGTAAATACGCGGCGAAACTTTCTGGTTTTGTCTAAAAACAAAACATAATCAAAATATATTTATTTTGTGGTTTTTCTAATTTGCTTATTTAGTGGAGAATCAATGTAGTACGATATTTGACGACCTATCGCACAAGCAAGTTTATTGGAAGGCGTAGTGGTACGAAAATGTACAATGTATTAGATTATTAATAGACATGTAATAACGATCGCTATACACAACTTCACCAAATAGCAGTACATAATGATGTCAGCAGGAATAGCTCAGTTGGGAGAGCGTTAAACTGAAGTTGTTAACGCAACAATCATCTTAAGGCCCCCGGTTCAATCCCGGGTTCCGGCACGAACGGAACAGTTCGGCTGCTGAGATTTTGTTTCAGTCAGGTCAATAAATATTATAAAGCTTTATTTTATGTAGACATTTAAAAATTCATTTTACTAAAGTTGCACATTTTTATTAAAATTAATGGATGCCGCGTGGTGACAACGTTAATTAAAATTTCTTACATCACTTAAATATCTTATAAAAAATACACGTGTTTTTATATTAACAAATAAATGCAAACAACACATCTATTATCCATGTATTTTTATGGTTGTCTATCATAGGCCCTAAGTACTATCCCAATCACATATACAGCGCGAAGCGCGACACTTATTATTGATAATAACAATAAGTTGCGACAAAGGAAGCAGCCGCTTATCAAGAAGGAGCTGTGTCCCACCAACCCGTTTCCCTAGAGTCAAACACTCCTCTGAGTTTTCTTTGAACCACATATAGAGCGCGAAGCGCGACACGTATTACTTTCCTTGTGGTATGGGCCCTTTAGCAGTATCCGACTTTTACGTCCATAGTTATTATCCTTAGAATTTGAGAAATTTTGAAATCGTTGTTCGAAGTCCAAAATTTTCATCCGATTGTTCCCAAACTTGCACAGGTTTTTTTATCAATGAGGACCCAATCCAAACTCTATATGAGCAATATCGGACCATAAGTCCAGAATTATGTCTCTTTGAATTTAAAAATAAAAGTAAAAAACTGCTTGGTTAGGTTATTATGTCAAAATTTTTCATCATATTCTTTCCAAACTTACAGTGTCTTCATACCAATGAGCATTTTTACCTCATTTAAAATGAGAAACATCAGGACAATAAGTCCAGAATTTTTTTCTATTAAATTTGACTAAATAAACAATTTCCACTTGTTTAAAAGATTTCACAACTTTCGTCTGAATCTTTCCAAACTTGTTAAGTGCTTTTATATCAGTATTACTCGAACCCTATTGAAAATGATGAATATAGAAGCAATAAATCTATGATGATATTTTACTGAATTCTAAAGTATTGTGAAATGCAGCTTCTGTATGCAATTTAAAGTTTTCATTCATTTTTTTCCAAACTTTTACAGTGTTTTCATATCAATGAGTACTCAACCCCTATCGTAAATGAGCAACGTAAGAATAAGTTCAGAATCATCTCCCCTTGAAGTTGAGAAAAATATGAAATTACGCTTACAAGATGAAGCGGATTTTTTAAAACCTACACAGTGATGTTCCATAAATGAAAACTGCACACGGATGCCAGTAAAAAAAAGGAAACCAATGTTAATAAAATGAACTATGAAATATATGGGGGCTACAACACACAATCATAGATAATGGTTATTTGAGGGTTATAACACAACATCATAAATAATGGTTATTTAGGGGTTATAACACAAAATTATAGATAATGGTTATACCAGTATCTTTTTCTATTTTGTTTAAAATAATCGGCCAATATATTAATATTTACAGTAGAAAAAAATCGTTTCATGTAACTTCATTTAGCGCCTTTTACACTGGAATTCCCGACGCCCTTTGATGCTTTGCATCAATACTTATCTTGTAGAGCTATGCGATATTACTTGGGTGTTGGAAAGTATACTCCGAATGTTGCTGTAAGTGGAGAAATGGGTTGGAAACCACCAATTGTTACACAATGAGTTTCAGTATTTAGACATTATTTTAGAGTAATGAGTATGAATGATAATAGAATCAATAAATATGTATGTATGTGGTTCAAAGCTTGCAATGTCAAAAATGGTTTTTATAGATTGAAGAAACTTTTATCAGAAATTAATAGTGCTCATGTTTTAGATAAAAGTATTGGAAATGCTAAACCTACTATATCAATGTTTGGAAGTGAAATTGTTAGATCTATATTGAAAAGTAAAAGTCTAAGAATAAGTGGAAGCTATTGTTGGAGAGGCACAATGCTGTAAGAGGAAACGGTGGTAATAAATTAAGAACTTACATAAAATTTAAATCACAGTATTGTACAGAAAACTATCTTATGTGTTATATGCTATTTCAATATAGATCAGCTTTTACAAAGTTTAGGTGTCACCGTGGTGTAGCGCCGCTATTAATAGAAACTGGTCGCTATAAAATATTGATGTGTCAAATAGAAAAGAAAATGTTTTAATTGTCCTGACTATATTGAAGAAGAAAAGCATATGAAGTTTGAGTGTCCGTTATATAGCGATATATAGAGAATACTAGGTTAGCGTTGAATACAGAGAACTTTATGTTGCGAGGCTTAGAACGCCGGGAGCGCGAGCCTTAGCGAGCGCTTTCGGTGTTCGAGCCGAGCAACATAAACGTCTCTGTATTCAACGCTAATCCTAGTATTCTATTTATCCCATTTTATTTATTTTTTTAAACGTGACATTTAACATAAATAGATCTAATAACCTTAACAATAATTTTAATTCAGTCTTAAAAGCGCTTAAAATCTAACGAATGTAACCGTGCGTAGTAATATAAATGTATTTTTTCTGGTACGCAAAATAGTTTTTAAAAAATTCACACACAAACTGTAAAACAAGTAAAAAAATCACCATATGCCTCGATTGAATTTTACGCAGTATGCGAATTGCAACACATTACGACCGCAACAAGAAGATTTTACTTTACTATAATTAATTTTATTTTCGAAAGAAAATGATCAAAATCCAATATGGCGTCGATTGCTCCTGACAAAATGATGTCGATGTCCACATTATGATACATGTACACCATCGACGACCTTGACAATTTCGACAAGTAAACACAATTGCTGCGACTGACACTTTATTTGACTTAATATACAGGGCAATACGTTTTCCGACTTCGGACGACGAATTTAAGGATGCGCAGAACGTGGTTTGATATCCAGTAAAAAAAATCTTCACAATGGCGACCTATGTAAAAGACCGAGCCAGTCCGATTGAGATAACTCGATTTTTCAGTTACTTCCCTTGGCATTCGCCATTGCGTAGGAGATTGCTCGTTGATTTTCATTGATAACATTCTCCTAGCAGAGTTGTCGTTCGTGTTGATAAAGGTAAATATTAATAGAACAGCATATCCTGGGGAAACAGATTCAATAAGTGTATCAGAACGTTAATTTCAAATTAGTAATTTTACATCCATTTTATTTTTATGGACCAATGAAACAACTATATATTGTCTCTATTTTGTTTGATATTTGTTCTCGATTTAGTAAATAAATTGCGAATAAAAACATGTAAAATTAACTTTTTACGTGATCACAAATCTAAAGAATGCAAACAATTTCGAACCTGCAAATTGTAAACGTTGCACTGCTATGATATATATAGATATAACAACATTTCTTTCCGAAATTCTCCGTCCCGCTAGCGCAGAGGTAAGGACGTTCGCTTTTTCACCTTTACGACATCGGTTCGATTCCCGCTCCCGGCGCAATGTTATATTTTGTCTGTTTTGTGGTCACCATTCCGGACAGGTGTTTTTTTCCGGATAATCTCATCCACCCGCAGCATTTGACCATATAAAAAATTAAAAAGTATTTCAGTACAAAACAAATAGCAGGAAATTGCAGCTATCATTCAAAATTCGTCCCAACTGTCGTCAATCTAATCTTATTAGGTAGGAGTGCTGGACACACTCCGGGTCCCAACATTATAAGCCTCGGCGCGGAGGTAACTCATTACCTTGGAAAAACACAAATACACACACTGGGTGCGGCCTAGGCGCGTATAGACTCAAACAAGGCAACAAACTCAAGTGCGGGCACAATCATTTAAAATTTACATATTGAATACGATATTCTAACAGAAATTACACAACCACCTAAGTGTACATACCATGTTTGATATTTCGTTCGATTGTTAGATTTCAGCAAATATATGTATAAGGTCATTTCGCTATTAGTTAACTTATCCATATGTTCGTGGGCGAACTCGGATAGTCAAGTGCTCATACGAATGAGCTCACATGGTCCGGCTATGTGCTCATACCTACTTTCGAGAATCACATTGAAGGTATTGCCATACTTAATAAACAAGATTGTGACCCGCCTCCCAGTTTCGCTTAATGGGTCAAGTTACCCACGGGTACTACTCCCCCGTACCCCTAAACTTTTTTTCGTACCAAAAATGTTTCGTACGCAAATTTTTTTCCTACCAAATTTTTTTCGTACCCAATTTTTTTTCGTACCCAAATGTTCGTATCAACATACACAATTGTGGTGATATAGATAAACTTAAATTGATGTTTTATATCCATCCTCTTTAAAAGCATCGTCACACCAGTACTGCCAGTACTTTGATTATAACATGTTATGGGTATGCCGTGTGTGATCCGATGCATCAATGGCGCCCATGTTAAAATCATTTCCCCGAGAACAGGGAACGACAAAAGTACAAACAAAAACCAAAACACGTTCGAACTAGTTTCTTACCTTTAATTATCCTTTAAAATCCATCTAATAATCCATTTAACTCAATAATTGACGATTTTGCATCTAGGGTCTTTAATAATTATTTTAGCATAGTTAAATAAAGACCCTTATGCCATCCTATCACTATATTCAAATGAGATTACGAACTCAATAAACTTTCTTCTTCATCACACGCTACGTCATGTAATCTATGTACATTACTGCTGTTAAAATGAACCGGAGCAGTTTATCAAATAATAGCCGTTGGTAAACTCGGTTGCATTTGCAGATTTCTGCATACAAACATAATTATGTTTAAACTTGCACAATGTTTTATTTGTCTATGGTAAATGCCCATATTGTACAGAATAGTTTAATATATAAATACACATAGAATGGAAAACATTCCATTACACAACAGATAAATGAGTGGATAATACCCGTGTACAAAATTGGACGTTCCGAATTCCAGTGTGGTGCTATTTTTACCATCTCATACTTTACACAGCTCTATGCCTAACGTGAATTTAATCGAAAGGCAAATATTGCAGATTATTTATGAATTGTGCAATATTTGTATTGCTTGTTGTACATTCTTAAATGTCAAAAGTATATGAATGGATTATAAACAATGCACATTACACGAAATAAGGAAAATGTAATAACTTGACAATTACTGGTCGTGTACGTAATTCCAGCCACTTTTGGGACTATTTAAACAAAATCTTTTGTTTTAAGCAACTGGTTTAAACTAAACTTCACATATATTATCCTGGGTTCAAAACTCACCTAGCATGAAAATTTCAATAGAATTAGATCAGTGTATGTTACTTTTATGAACAGAAATTAATGACATATAAACTATCCATTTTCTTAGGGCAATTGTACCTAAAAAATCGGCCACTTTTCAGTTTAATCTTCAGGTACAATTACAAAGCAATATCTTTAGACGAATGTCCTCATTTTAAGAGTATTAATAAAGGTTTACACAAACACAACTTTTGACTTGAAACTTAAAAAATATGCGACATTATTATACCAGTTACTCCCCCTACCTATTTTAATAAATATTAACAGGCCTGCACGGTTAATGGGGAACTGCAAATTCCTAAAAAATATTTATTTTCAATAGTTTTAATCAATTTATACTAACATAGCTAAGAAAGTAAAAACATTATGTTTAAAAAGTTGACTTTAGTGTTGATTTTTAGTAAACGCTTATATTTAATTTTACAACATGTAAACTATTAATATTCAAATCAAGGGAGGTAATTCAAATATTAAAAGTTTATATTTAGGTCCTGATTTTTTTGTTTTAAATGTATGTTTTTATACAATTAATTAAAAATACCTTAATTAAAGTTTATCAGATAAAAATAATAATAATTTTATCAATATATTTGTTTCTTATATGGATATAATTTTTGCAATGGATAATGACTTCACTTTTCCCATGAGAGAAATGTCTTGTGTTATGGTTGAGACATTTTAATGGAAACGTTTACAGTGATATTCTTCTTTAATTTGCAAAATATTGAGATTAGGGTTGGTTTTCAAGTTGATTGTTTTAAAAATAATCAAAACATGTGTGTTTAGATCATGAAAATGATTAAACACAGGTGGCCGATTTTTTACGTACAGGCCGGAATTACGTACACGACCAGTATGTCGATATACAGTACATGTACATGTGAAATAAGTCGCGTTTATAATAAAGCGTCAACAAAATTGGGGAAAATGACGCAATAAATATGTCATTGTATGACGCCATCAATCAGCTGATTCATTCTACGGATGGCAAAAAAATATGTCATATGACTAGATTTAAAGGTTGGAGGTCTCATACTTTTGAAGCTAAAGTTTTCTCGACTTTATTTCTTATGAAAAATCATTCAGTGGCAAAGTAAAAAGTAGTCCGTGCACGCGCATGTATATCCCACAAGGTTGAATACAGGTTAGTATATTCCATAAGGTGCTATACCGTCAATGTCGCGTTGAAAATGGGATAAAAGAAAATACTTAGTCTCTGCACTCGATAATATGTTCGCAAATAATGATAATATGTCAGTTGACGACAAATTAGCTAGAATGTTTTAGTGACGAAAACCCTGTGTATTTATCTGCCAAAGCCTGCCGTCATATTCTAGAAGAAAGAAAAAGAAAATTGTATTATAGACGTTGATCTTTTTATGTGTTTAAATTTTATAAATGTGTAAAAAAATGTTAACTAAATAAGATTTTTTTTATAAATATTAATGGCTATTTTAGTCACATACAAGAAGCAGTCTCTAAAAGGTGGACATGTCTTTTTAATATTGTAGGAAAGTCGTGTTTCGAAATCGGTATGCTGGGTACTATCGTTCACCAAATAACACTCAATCCGCAACCGCGCCAAGAAAGAGTTTGCGGCGCGGATGAAAATACTTTTCATAACATGTTTGCCTAGTGAAAATACGTGTTACGGTATAATCGCGTACCAGAGCTCTCTTTAAGGTCAAAGGTGCATATTTGTAAATGAACTCTTAATACACACACATGTGCGCAGTTGAGGCTATTTATTAACAACCTAAATAACAGCCGATTGTTTATCAGATCAATGGAAGAAAAAGGTTTAAAACAATACTATTTAAATAAGTGATCAATATAATAATTATTTAATTGTGTAAAGCAAACAAAACAACGTTTTTTTAGTTTTAATATGGATATAAAGTCCATTTCAGTATTGTTTTATAATGATTAGTAGAATGCTGTTAATTGAGACAAATCGTAACAATCAGGAATAATGTACCCAAATGCGCTTAAACACAACAGAAAACAACATAAAGTTTGTTTGATCATTTTTGATTTTGTTGTGTGTGTTTTTTTTTAAATAATACTTCGCATTTTAACTCTTTACTTGGTCACTCAATCGTGCGGGGAAGTCATTATGGGCTATCGATAAACGTTAATAAAGTATTACTTTCAAGATGAGGAAACAAAAACTAACGAAATAATATATTGGCATGATAAGACAGGACAAGACAAATATTTATTCAGACTTTCACAAAGTACATTGCCTAAACAGTAGATATTTCACATTCAATTATGTCACAGAGATAAACTTAGTAATAATATAAACAAAAGCAGCATCGTATACGGTTACGAAAATACTAGGTAGAATACTTGGTATATATGGAGGACAACTATTTGAATTTAAGAAACATAAGAAATAGAATTTTGTTATAATAATAGCATCTTTTACACCTTTGGCTAATTTAATAAGTTCATATTTATTCGTTGTATTAAGCCATTGGTGGAATTTATAAACAGAAGGCCTTATATAATAACATTTCTTTTGGTGGTTTCTTCTTATATCAATGTATAAAGGACATTTACAAACAAATTGAAACTTATCTTCGACATCCAATTCGTTTCAGCAAAGGCAGTTCGTTTCGTGGTATATTATGTACCATCATATCTTCCAGTTTGAATTCTAAGTGGCATACTCGAAGTTTGAAGCTTTGTGACGTGGTGTCTCGGTGATTTAGGTTATAAATCTAAATAATTTTCGTAAACAAAAATATAGACTTAAACACACGATACATCTGTAAAATAGAGCTATTTTCAACAGATCAAAACCACTTGTTTATAGGTATCAATAACTCCATTTAAAAATGTGGTATACATATTATAGTATCGACAGAGCTTGGATTATTAAACACGTAAGACAAACCGTAGGTTCCAACAGTTTATTTATATTAGATACCCAATTAGAACGACTGTTTTGGCATTCATTTAAAGCTTGAATATAAATTGATGTTTTAAATTATGTTATCAGTTTGAATTAGTTTAAAGCAGTATTAAGCCATCTTTACATATCTATGAATAAATAGTGGGTATCTTCCTAACTCGCCGTACACTACAGCCTTACATACAGTTTGCTTAACGTGTAACAATCGTTTACAGAACTTTATGTGTACCCTTTTCAATTCCATTGACCTTTTTTACCCCATATCTCACATGCGTAATTCAGTATAGATCCAACAAAAGCATCGAATAGCTGACATTGTGTTTTTGGTTTAGATTCAAACTCTTCACATTTGTTAAATTATATATTCATAGTTTTAAGTGCTTTTCCACATAAATATTTTTTATTTAACTGAAAATTTACAGTATATTTAAAAAACGGTCCCCAAAATAATTAAAATCATTTACTACTTCTATTTTCTTACCTTCAAATGTCCATGTTCAAGATTGAAATAATCTATGCCATTTGCGAAAACCCATTATTTTAGTTGTATCAGTATTAACGTTCAATCCCAGCATTTACAGTAATTTGGTAAAAGATCCAAGTGTGTCTGCACTTCCCTGGGCGATTTACCGATTCTGGCCATATCATCTACGAAAAGCACCAATATCAATACAATATCATCAATACTTAGAACGGGAGAGGGGTCATTATGTAAAAACAATTCAAAGTCCTCTAATAGGAAAAACAATAAAGGGGACAAAACTTCACCTTGCCGTAAACCTACAGTGTAGTTAAAATATTCCGAGTATGATAAATAATTCTTAACACATGACTTGAAATTTTCATACATATTTTTATTATTCTAAGTTATTTACCTTCTATGCCGGCTTTGTATATTTGAAGACATAATGCATTTCGAAAAACAGTATGAAAGCAATTCATCATGTCTACGTATATAACATTAAGTCTTTTATTTTCATATAGATGTGTTTGAACCAAGGCCATTAAAGTGATATTATGGGCATCTAGCAGGTTTTAGGTGTCTATCGCAACCGTTGTTTATTTTATTTATTTTTTCACTTCATGTACATGTACACTTATATTTGTTAATGCAGCATCAACATACTAAAACAATATCCCGGAAAGAGATAAATAATGCATTTAAATATCAACCGTACTTTCGTTTGTCAACTGACGACAGAAATGATTCGATTAACGATGTGAATCTAAATTGAGTTTTACAGCAGATTCGTTCATACGACACAAGGACACTATTTTGTTTTACGAATCATTTCGACTTAGAGGACTGGGTGAGTCATGTAAAATATCGAATATAGTACATATTTTTATAAACAGCTGGTAGCAAGATGAGTTGCAGATAATTGGTCAGTAACCACATTTTAACTAACTTTATTGGCATAATTATTCTTTTCAACTCAATTCAACAGTGAACAATGCCCATAATATCACTTTAAGATGTTTATAGCGTCGATTGTTTAGCGCCCATTTCTGAATCCGAATAATGCGTCCAAAATTATAACATACACAAATAGGTCTATAACAAGTAAAACATTCAAACAATATTTTCTTGCATCCATACCAAACACACATTTTGCCTTTTAGACAGACACACATGAAATATCATATATTAGAAAATAACATGACATATAATTGATAAGAATATAAATGTGCTTTATATTGCCTTTTAAAAGAAGAGATAGAGCATGCCATTCTTATTCTAATTGGTTTACTGTTCCAAATATCCATAGTATGGTATGAAAAAGCTCGTTTCTTATAACTTGTATTCGCTTTGGTATTAACAATATCGTTATGGGTGGCAGATCTTACGTTATATTTGTGATTTCGAGAAAAAGTTATATCATTTAAATACTATGGAGTATGATTATTGACACATTTATATATTAAGATTGCCGTGTGGTATTTACATCTTTTATTACACGCGAGCCAATTAAGCTGTAAAAACAATTCTTTGGATGATGTTCTATTTGGCTTTTGTAGAATGACATTCGTTGCGCGTTTTTGTAAAACATTGACTTTTGTTAAATTGGTTGTATTTGCGTCGCCCCAGATCGTACAACAGTAATCGAAAGTGGGTAGACTATATGACTTATGAAATAATTTCTTCATATCAAAAGTGAGATAATTTTGTATCTTTTTAGCAGAGTTATTAACCAAGTTTTCCGAAGGAAAAAACTGGTTATCAGGTTGGCGAATGTCGGCGGGCGGGCAGGCGGGTGGGCTGTCGGGTTGGCGGGCGGAACAAGCTTGTCCGGGCCAAAACTTTCTCGTTCATTGTGAGATTTTAAAATTATTTGGCACATCTGTTCACCATCATTGGACGGTGTGTCGCGCGAAAGAATTACGTCGATATCTCCAAGGTCAAGGTCTCACTTTGAGTTCAAAGGTCAAAAATGGCCATAAATGAGCTTGTCCGGGCCATGACTATGTCGTTCATTGTGAGATTCTTAAATCATTTGGCACATTTGTTCACCATCATTGGACGAAGTTGTCGCGCGAAAGAATTACGTCGATATCTCCAAGGTCAAGGTCGCCACGACTAAAATAGATTGATTTCGAAACAAGGGGGGTAACTATGAACAATCAGTTACAATGCACTTTTGAGTTGTCTCCCTATACCAGATTTTTTTTTTCAAATTGAAATCAAGGTCGCCACGAGTAAAAATAGATTGAATTTGAAACAAGGGGGTAACAATTTTTATTTTGTATTGTCTCCCTTCATCAGACTTTTTTTAAAATAAAAACCTGGTTTAGTGACAATTGTGTCCCTTGTTTTACTGATTATTGTAGAGCATGTTTTATCAATCTGTACTTTCCATTGCAGATTTTATCGATATAAAGTCCTAAAATATTATGGCAAGTGACATTTTCAATAGCATTTTTATCTATTTTCAGATCAAGGTTGATATTCTTAATTTTTTGTTTTGAACCAATAAGCATGCATTTTGATTTATTAGGGTTTATCATCATGTTATTGAGGGTGCACCATTTTTGTATGGAATAAATATCATTTTGTAAGTAAGTCTGGATGTCTAAAGGATTGGCCCCTGTAGCATATAGTGTCGTGTCATTAGCATACAGGTCTATGTCTGATTGGTTTAGAAATAACCCAATATGAGTTATATAAATAAGAAACACGAGAGGGCCCAAAATAGTACATTGAGGGACACCATTCTTAATAGTTAGAGGGGTAGAAATACTAGTCCATAGTTTAACGCATTGTTGTCATTGACTAAGATAAGAATGAAAAAGGGACAAGGTAGCATCCGAAAAATGATGAAGTTTTAGTTTGTATAACAGAATTTCATGATCTACTAAATAAAACGCTTTTTTCATGTTAATATAAATAGAACCAATACAATTACCATTATCTACATCTTTTTGCCACTCATCAATGAGTCGAATCAGTGTTGTTTGGCAATAATTATTTTCTCTAAACCCTGACTGATGTTTATTAAACAACCTTGTTATAAGAAGGAATTAGTTTAATTCATTTGATAGGTGTCTTTCGAATATCTTGGATATAGTTGGCAAAATTGAATTCGGACGATATTTATTACAGTCTTCTCTGTTTGAGCCTTTATATATTGGTAGAACATACGCTTCTTTTATTAAAACGGGGACTTTAATATAAAAAAGCGGTAAAAATATAGGTTTAGTCAATAACGAAGCTAAACAGTATATACAGGTTCAACAGGCAAACTCGTTTGCCATGTTTTAAGACAGCAAAATGTTAATGTCAGTATAGCACCAGTAGTCCGTATAAAAAAAGAAGAATACACTGCATACCAGCGCCAATGCGACCGAGATTTAAAAATACTTAAAGAATTTAATACAATTTACCTCTCCAATTTTTACGTCCTCATATATCAGCTCAACGTGCGTGATTTAAAAGTGGACTTAAAGGTGGTGTTTGGTGTCTGAGATGTATTCTAGAACACAACATGACTGAAAGGCTTGTTCTCTCCAGCATTTCCCGGTGTTCTGACGACAAGGCCCTTGAGTACCTATGCGAAAATATTTGTCAGATTTACGGAGATGATAAGGAACGATTTGTTCTGCCATAGTTTTTAGTTTATTATCTTTATGTCGAGGTAATACAATTTATAAATATCCGGCAAATTTTAAAATTATTATGGGACTGTTAATCGTATGTCAAAAACAACTGCCTATACATGTTATGAGAGTTCATTTTTATAATAGAATATTCTTCAATACCCTACCATTGTACGGAGTTGGCAAATAAAGCCATCGCTTTTGAACGGAAATACGAAACCCTGAAAGTGCGTAGCGAAACATGTATAGAATTTTCTATGTTCTTGAAAATCTATCTATTACATTTAAATAAAATGACTAAAACAATTGTTGTTCCACTTTTATAACAAATTAACTAATAAAAAACAAACGATAAACGATCTTTATACAAAAAATCAACAACGAAAAAATATCACCCATGGTTTGGAATTTGACACTAATTTCATTAAAACTTTAACTCACTGAAAAAATGCTTAAGTGTTGGAAGCTTCTTACTGTATACAAAAGAAACAAGTTGCATGCATGCAATTAATAATAAGATTTCAAATGTTTAACCTTTAAATTAAGTTACAATATATTCTGAACTGCACAAAAAGAATGATGCCTTAACATTCATGTATCAAGAAAAAAACATTGAAACATAATATGATATGGATGACCTTTGTTTAAGGTATTTATGTTCAGAATGTCAATAATGATGACATAACATATCAATATTAAGGTATTGTGTTTATTTTTTATGGTTTTCTTTCATTTAAATCCATAGATCACTTCTCAAATTAATTATTCCATACTTGAGCTGATGATATAATTTTAGATCCATTTTTTGCTTTAAGTTTCAAATTCAATCTCAATCTGTTTTAGTATCAAATAATGGCTGTCTGTCACTTTGACTAGCTTTCATTGTAAACAACTGATCAAGAATGTATGAGCAAAATGTGTCCCTATATTTAACAAAGTAAAAACAAAACAAATGCGGGTAACATTTTGATGAAAATCAGTTGAAAAAAATGGTGCTTGTAGAAAAAAATCCTCTCAGGTGATCTTAGAACTATAAGTTAAATTGATTCAATCCAATAAAACTAGTTAAACTAGGCCAAGAACAATAAGCAATACTAAACATGTGAAATTGGGGTGCAGATGCCCCCACATTATTAGTTTGTCTTTAAATACCACTCATGTAAAAAAAGTTACACCAAGTTATAGTGGTATGTATATCGACATGCTGGTCAGATTTAAATACAAGCACTTTTTAAACAAGGAAATAGTTCACTCCAAAAACTGAAATGATTGTATGCTTCTGTCATAAAAATGGCAAGGCCACATAACCCATGGCCGTGTACATAATTGAGCCAGAACAATATGTTTCAAATCTATATTCTACGGTGATGAGATTTATCAAGTTTCCAATCAATCGCTTAATGAATGTTCAAGAAGTTTGCTTCATTTTTTTAACAATACTAGTACGTAAACAAATAACAAAGATGCACATAGAGAGTGACACAAATGTACACCTTGCAAAATTGTAAAACTAACTGCAACTCTTTGTTTAAAACATGTACATGCTTATGATGAACACAATGTGTTTCATCGTAGTACACAATTTCATCAGTGGCTTGAGCAAGATGAGCTGTTTCTGCATCAGGAAAACAAACAATTGAACAACTGGACTCTGAAAGTGTACAACATATATTTTTTATTTAAGATTTTTTTTTTAGATGAGATTCAGGATTTGGCACGCTACTTAGAGACTAATTCACAGTTTAGCAATATGACAGTTGAAAAAGAATGGAATAGATTACAAGTGGATTGCATTCAAAGAATCAAAAATATACCTCTCACTGGCTTAGTTAGAAAAAGAAGTATAAAATATCAGTTTGCTAAAAAAATGGTCAATCGAAAACGGTACAATAAAACGCGTTTAAAAGCCATTTCTTCAACAATCTAGAAAACACATGTATTACTCACATGGTGTTTAAAAAATGCTTCTTAAGACAAATCTCACAATGGCGTAGTGTTATTGCATAAGCTTTTGCTAGTTAAGGTGCTGGGTTTGATTCCCCATGAAGTGCCATAAGAAAGTTCGAGGTCAAACAAATAAGAAACATGTGGATCAATTGACATGAAAAAAAGTGTCTCGCCTATCTAAATTTACTAATGGTGACATATTTTGTTTTTTTTCATTTCAATCGCATACAATTTTTTCAGAGGTTCGCTCCACAATCTTCTGACAGAAGCAAACAAACAGCGAGCAAAGAGACAGACAAAGTGACTTCAATATACCACATCGTAAATTTTGTTTGCGGGGGTAAGTTTTTTATGTATGTATTAAAATTCTTCATTTTGTATTTCTGTTTCATCATGTCAATAAGATTTTTAAATAAATCAACCTTCTGATTTTGCATTTGTTTTGCATCATCTTAACGCGCTTGTTCTCTCTGCTTCTCCTCTTCACCATATTGTTTCAAAAGTTTCAATATTTAATTTGAAGAGCTCTCTCTCTTTTTCTTTTTCTTTTCGGTTTAACTGTATCTTTAACATTGGGTTCCTCACCTGAGTCGGTGTCTTCCTCCACGTCTCACGTACATGCTGATGAACTAGAAGCACTTTCTAAGTTTGAAATGGTAAAAGTTGGAGTAGTATCATGCCTTTCCCCTAGAATATAGTCCAATTCTGCGTCAAATTCAAAGGATGTTCTCAGTGCTCCCGTCGCTCTGTTGCTGTCTTTAGTTCGACGTTAAGCTGCCAATATGGTTTTCCATCTCCCTTCAACCTGATTGCTATTTAAATGGTAACCTTTAATGTAAAGGGTTTTGCACAGTTCTTCCTACAATTTGTTTTTAAACAGGGGGTTGTTGAACTTAACGGTATCTACATTCGCTTGTACAGTTTAAGGAGGAGCAGGGTCTGTGATATTGTCCATGTACTACTGGAAGAATCTTTTTCTGGTCGTTGGTTCTCAGACAGGGACTCTACAAAATATATTTAACATGATATTTTTTTAAACCAATAACAGGCTGGACATTGTGAGCAACAACACAAAATGTTTAATATAGCCTTTAGATAAAACAATGGTCTGTACAGGAAACAATTACCGCATCTAAAAACAATGGCAATTAACACACATCCATAAATAATGGCAAGACATAACCACTCATTCATTGTGAATAATAGAGAACTGTTAAATATCATAACCCTTTCCTACATACATGCTCCAAATTTTGATCATGTTTGAGCAGGCCTGACCATTCCTTTAAGAATTATTGTGAAAGGGTAAGTGTGGTAACATTCACAGCATGAGAGGCCATTTTCTTATATGCTGAGCCCTTTTTGGAAGTATCCAGATGTTGTGTTTTAGAAATCTCTACTGTTGGAGATTGGTCATAAGAATGAGTTGATTATGTTGTAACAATAGGGTTTAAGTTATAACACAACACATGTTGCATGTGTGATGAAATGATCATTCCTTAAAATGTATTTATGGTATAAAACAGAAAAAAGGAAGTTAACTCAATGAATTTCATCATCAAAATCATAAATCCTCATTTTTGTCAACATCAACAGCAGCACCAATCATCATCTGCTCATGGTCACCATAAACATCATTATCGTGATCCTTGGCAGCATTACCCTTACCTCAACCACAAAATTATGCATCATCATCACTACCATAAACATCCTCAATAATCACCATCATCTTTACCCCCCCCCCCCTAGTTTATCATCCTCAATCGCCATCATCCTTAAAATTGTCACAATCTTAAGAATAATTATCATTTTCGTTATTATGATTACCACAATCACAATTATGATTGTCACCATATTCACCATCTTACCATCACCATCGTCAGTGTCACAATCATCATCCTCACCACTATCATAAACATCATTTAATTATCATTTTATGATCACCACTATCATCATCAGAATAATCAGATTCCTCATCACAATCCTTATCCTCAACATTATCATCATCATCAACATCGCCTTATCACCACCAACACCATCATCACTTGTAGGACCAGAACTTTTATTCCATGAAATACAAAATAAATAAACTCTCTTTCATCAGCAATATTATTGTTTTTATACATTGCAATATGGCATTTTCCATTGTGATATTTATTTTTTTAATAATTTTGATTGCCAGGACTTTTCTTTTTAGTTATTACCCAAATGTAGAGACCTGTCTTCAAAATGAACATACATGTGTTAGTAAACATTGTTTAAACAACCAGTAATTTTAGTCATAATAAAGGTCCCAAATAATTTTATGGATGAGATGCCTCTAGACCTCTGTACTTCTTGAGGCAAAAAGTAAAGCAAGTTTTTGTGTTCCGGTGTAAACAACACACAATAAAATGTAGAGCTCGAATTTAATAATAACATGTGCAATCAGTACGTTTTTGAAGTGCGAAAAGTGTAAAATAAGTGTAAATATGAAGGACTAACCCTTAAAAAGATGTACGTATAAAATTATGTGAAACAAAATATGTATTTTGATTAACTGACCTTTTCAAGGCTTAATACGCCGGGTGGGGGATTTTTGTCCCTATTAATATTCTGAGCCGGTTTGAGCGGGTTTGAGCGGGTAAGGAAGTACTGTTCATCTATTGCAAGCGGTTCGACGCATAATCCCAAGAAACTAGGTTTCTCAGAATGAGAACCTATTCTCGCTTGAAGATTGCACATGGCTTCCAGAGCCTTCATGAGAACGTAGGTTGTCATTTGAAAACCAAGGTTCTGGTAAGAACCTAGGTTCTCATAATGAGAACCTAGGTTCTCATGAAAAAACCTAGTTTCTTGGAATTATGCGTCGAACTGTTTGCCATATCCGTGGCTTTCATTTGGGAACCATAGTTCTCATGAGAACCCAGGTTTTCAGAATTACGCGTCTTTAATACTTAATCCGTGGTTTTCATTTGGGAACCATAGGGTCTCATGAGAACCTAGGGTCTCATAAGAACCTAGGTTCTCGTGAGATCCTAGGTTCTCATGAGAACCTAGGTTTTCAGAAATACGCGTCTTTAATACTAAATCCGTGGTTTTCATTTGGGAACCATAGGTTTCCAGCATTACGCGTCGGACGGCGTAAATTTGCTCGTTTGGAATACGGGACACATATTATTCAGGGCGCAAGATCAATGGGGTTCACATATGATTACACACGGGCTGGACAGAATGAAAACACGCCGTTAAGAACTTAATTGTTGCAGATATCTCAAGTTATTGAAATATGTTTGCAAAGTCTTTAGTGCATAAGTTTTTCTTGCAGTGTGGGCCAATATCTTACGATTGAATAATACATTATTTCAAAGTATCAATAGAGATTAAACTTCTATTTATACCATAATGATTGCTTAATATATCACAGATTTAAAATAGAAAACTGTACCGTACAGTCGTTTGAGGACCGAACAAGGGAACTGACTATCTGAAACTCATTTAATGCTGTAACAATGAATTATGTAACGATTGATCTGAATCTGTTTAAATTTTTAGTCTCAAAATAATATTTACAATTAAAGGTTTATTTCATTAACAGTTTTTTTTTTATTTTAACGTGTTCAGACCAATGTCGACCGATTACATTACTAATTTTATTCCTCAACAACACCCACGGAAAACGTCGTACATATGAACAAGAGGCGGTCACCGACGGCTTATTTCTGTTGTATAATCACAAGAAACCAGGTTTTTCATGAGAACCTAGGTTCTCATGAGAAACTAGGTTTATGAAATCCCAAGAAACCAGGTTTTTCATGAGAACCTAGGTTCTCATGAGAAACTAGGTTTATGAAATCCCCAAAAAAACAGGTTTTTCATGAGAATATAAGTTCTAATAGACACATAGAACGTAGGTTCTCATGAGAAACTAGGTTTTCATGAGAACCTAGGTTCTCATTCTGAGAACTTAAGTTCTCGTTTGATATCCAAGGTTTTCACAAGAACCTAGGTTCTCGACAGCTTTTCGCGTCGTTCTCTTGGATAACCTAAGTTTTCATGAGAACCCAATATTTCATTTTGGAACCAGAGTTCTCATGAGAACCTAGGTTCTCATTTTGAGAACCTAGGTTCTCACGAGAAACCTAGTTTCTATGGATTATGCGATGAACCGCTTGCCATATTCATCCGTCACGCTCTACCTGACTGATTAATCGTCACGCATAAAGTGGCAATATTTATTAAATTAACCCTGCAATCAAAGTTGTATAAACAGCAACATTTACCGTTACCGTTCATCATAAATATAAGCCTTAATACCTCATTAAAAGACGCTCAAGTAGGTGAAAATGAATGCAGGTAAGCGGACGCTTTCGTCTACAGCAAGCGAAACGTCTACAAACAAAAGCTTGCAAGAAACGTCAGTGTTTGAGAATAGCGAAGCTACAAGCAAAAGCAAAAGTCAAGCCAAAAATAAAAAAACAAAAAAACAAATCAAAATCGGAATCCAAAAAGCAGAAAACAATCATCACATTTGTTACAAATACCCAACGTGAAACTCGCCACTCAAGTGAAATGACTATTGAAAAACGCTTAGATGAAATACGCGACACATTATTCCCGCGTTATCACATAAGACGACCCAATCTTCATAAAAGACATGATAAAGGAAACAGTTGAGCAAATAAAAGAAAAGCTTCTTGGAAACGTCATTCGCCGCATTGAAATTCTCGAAAGCGACGTTTTTAAACAAAAGCGTAAAATCGAACTACTTAAACAGGAAAACGCAACAAAATCCAAACAAATCGACGATCTTAAACAACAAAATTCCAATTTAGAAAACAAGAAAACCGTTGACTCAATAAACCACGAAGAGTTTACGAATAACACCGAGCAGTATAGTCGCCTTAAAAACGTTATAATTGCCGGTGTTCCAGAAGATCAGTACCGTCAATCATCGATGGCGGTGACAAACAAAGTCGTCTCACTCTTAAATGCGCACCTGGGTATCTCCATTCAGCACTTCGATATAGACATAGCCCATAGGCTTGGAAAATATCAACCTAATACGAATCGGCATGTAATCGTAAGATTTGTCAGACGAAAAACCAAGATAGACATTCTCCGTAATGCAAAACAATTCAAAGAGTCCGGCATCTTTGTGAACGAAGATCTCACAAAACTAAATGCAGAAGTGCTGGCGTCCGTCCGCCCCAAGCAGCCTAGCGTCGTCCAACGGGCGTGGTCATTCGAGGGAAAACAATTCGCGCTGTTTAAAGGAAATGAGCATGCCACGCAAATAAACCACTCGGAATTCAAAGACTGGCTAGACAAGCCGTGGCCAAAAAAATCATATTCCGAGAGCGTCGAAATTCCCGCTGGAGCAAAATCGAGAGTCACCTGAAGTAAATAATAAATAGAAATTAGCTTGATAACGCTATGTATAGATAACATATTATTCTAATTGCAATCATTAATTATCCGTACTAATGTCTGTTAACGATCAATGTATAGTGTTGGCTCCCGTGCTGTCTTGGTTCAGCCCTTATTTATTGTAATTAAAATATACTTTAACGATATCAATATACATTGAACAACAATATAAATTACGAGTACACGCTATGGACAAATAAAACAATCCCCCTTAATATCAAGTCTCTTAAATTTTTCTTGGTTTAGCCCTTATATCGTTTTGTTAACATCTATTTTAACAATATCAATATACATTGAACAACAATATAAATTACTAGTACACGCTATGGACAAATAAAACAATACCTCTTAGTCCCAGGCCCTACGGTGGCATAGAGGTGACATTCACTTCTCTTTTTTTAAATTGATCTACTCATTTTTCTATCTCGTGGCCACGAGTAAGCTATGTCGTGGCCACAAGATAGAAAAAAGAGGCTTGCAAAACTAAATAAAAGCGGAGTGCAATTAAAAAAGAGCGGTGCAGTTAATAAAGGCAGAGTGCCTTAAACAAAAGAGGAGAGACTTTTCGCTATCTCGAGATCCCGAGTTAGTCAGCCAATCAAATTTTGCGTAACATGTATAAATAATATTCTGTACGCATATATATAGCTGCTCAAAGAAGGCAGGGCTCTGATATAACATAACATACTATTATTAGTACTATTATTACTACTACTACTACTGCTGCTGTTGTTGTTGTTGCTGCTGTGCCTACTACTACTACTTACTACTACTACTACTACTACTACTACAACTACTTCTACTACTACTACTACTACTACTACTACTACTACTACTACTACTACTACTACTACTACTACTACTACTACTACTACTACTACTACTACTACTACTACTTCTACTACTACTACTATTAGTACTACTACTACTACTACTACTACTACTACTACTACTACTGCTACTACTACTACTGCTACTGCTACTACTACTACTACTACTACTACTACTACTACTACTACTACTACTACTACTACTACTACTTTTACTACTTCTTCTACAACTACTACGACTCCACTTCGACGACGACGACAACGGACGACCAACGGACGACCGACCGACGGACGATGTACGACGACCGACGGACGACCGAGGGACGACTGATGGACGACCAAAGGACGATCGATGTTTGGACGAGGGACGACCGACGGACGACGCCGGATGGACCAACGTCGGACGACCGACGGACCACGACCGAAAGACGGACTAAGGACTACCGACGGACGACCGACCGACGACCGACTGACGACCGGACGACGACCGACGGACGACGACGACTACGACTCCTACTACGACTACTACTACTTCTACTACTACTACTACTACTACTACTACTACTACTACTACTACTACTACTACTACTACTACTACTACTGCTACTACTACTGCTACTACTAGCAACAGCAGCAGTAGCAGTAGCAGTAGTAGTAGGGGGAGGAGGGTGATGAGCAGTAAGAGCAGTAGCGATAGTAGTAGTAGTAGTAGTAGTAGTAGTAGTAGTAGTAGTAGTAGTAGTAGTAGTAGTAGTAGTAGCTGCAGCAACAACAACAGCAGCAGTAGTAGTAGTAGTAGTAATAGTAGTACTAATAGAAGTATGTTATGTTATATCAGGGCCTTGCTTTTGGGACGTTTTCATTGGCTGATTAATTTGGAGAGCAAGATAGTTTATGATTGGCTGACTAACTTGTGGCAACGAGTTAGCTAAGTCGGGATCTCGAAATTATCTTCTCTTTTGCTTAATGTACCCTTCCTTTATTAACTGCACCACTCTTTTTAAATTGCACTCCTCTGTTATTTAGTTTTGCACTCCTCTTCTTTTCTATCTCGTGGCCACGACATAGCTATCTCGTGATCCCGACTTAGCTAACTCGTGGCCACGAGATAGAAAAAAAGAGGAGTGCAATTTAAAATAAGAGGAATGAATGTCACTTCTATGCATCTCGAGATCCCGACTTAGCTACTCTTGGCCACGAGATGGAAAAAAGAGGAGTGCACTTTTAAAAAAGAGGAGGGAATGTCACCTCTATGCCACCGTAGGGCCCTTAGTATTAAAGGGATCTTTTCACGCTTTGGTTAATTGACAAAATTGAAAAAAGTTGTGTCAGATTCGCAAATTTTCGTTTAAGTTATGATATTTGTGAGGAAACGGTAATACTGAACATTTATCATGGTCTAATATAGCCATTATATGCATCTTTTGACGATTTTAAAACCTAAAAATTATAAAGCGTTGCAACGCGAAACGATTGAATAATTTGGAGAGTTCTGTTTTTGTCGTTAAATTTTGTGAAACTACGAAGATTGCTTTTATAAGGTATAAAATACGTCAAGTATGTGTATTCGGCGGATTAGCTCAGTATGCTGAAGCGTTTTTACTTCAGGACTCTGGCAGGACTCCAGGGGTCACTGGTTCGAAACCTGCTCTGGGCAATGTTCTTTTCCTTTTTAAAATTTTATTCTTGATATTTTACTGGAGCTTTTACGATCCAATGTTTACATTTATCAATATAAAGCATTTAATGAATAAGTTAAAAAATGCCAAAATCTGTGAAAAGGCCCCTTTAAGTCTCTTAAATTTTCCGGCACCGCGCATGTATTTGTGATTTTCTTTGAACTCAGTGACGTCCCTTGTAAACGAAAGGGTCACTATTTAACATGTAAATACTTCTCCATGTACAGGTGAATATATGGTTATTGTAAAGGCAGCTTCTTTGTTAGTACAAGGTATAGTGAAACAAAAAAGACTGATACCTCATAATCAGATCAGATGTGTATATAGAATCAGAAAAATAATTATAATATAAGAAACATTTAGTTAAATAGATCTTAAAATATGTTGTCATTCTTTTGGAAGAATATTGTCAAAAAACAATACATTGGAGCATGTATATATTTATTTACTGTTATATAAATGTTCAGTGTGTGCATAATTACATGCCTAATGTTTCTTTGCTATCCAGATGCATATATGAAAAAATAGTGCTTTCTTACTGTTTATGTTCATGCATGTGTTTGTGTGTGTGTGTGTTGTCTCAGTGTGAATATGCGCATACACCTAATGATCTGATGGAGTGTAAGCAGTTTGAAGTTCGTATTCATGTTTTACATAATACCTATAAAACAATTATGTATATTGCATTTGTTTGCTATGTTTGTGTACATGAGCATGCTCTGTAACTAATTAATCCTTTTTGAAGTTTAGAAGTTAGTATTTACACATATACTTATTACAATGTATATAAAAATTGTTATTGCTCTGGCATGATTTTGCCTTTGCCGCATGTCCTCAATTCCTATTTTTGCAATCTTGTGAGTTCAAATGCACTTTTCTAGCGTAAATAAAATCGAAATTGTTTTTATCCTTTATGCATGATAGCGGTAAGGTATGATATTTTTCATGATAGTATGCATGCATCAGGAGTCCAGTTCAAAACCACTAAATACATAGGAGAAAGCAAATTGATAGCACTTTGATATATAGACTATGTAATTCAGGATCACTCTATTCTACAAAACCAATAATAGGTTTTTGTGCATGTTTTAAAATAGAAATAAATCTATTCACTGTGATTGTAAACGCAATGCCCCTGGGCAGTCATTGTACTGAATAATTAATCATTTATGCATTTAGATAACTGCAATGCAAAGATGCTACATTCACGCACTTAGATACCTTCAATGCAAAGATTGTTCATATAATTTGTTAATGTGAAACCAGTCATGGTTTTGAAGGTATAAAAAGCGGAGAACCTAAGATCATCTAGTTTTTCCATTTAAAACTTTTAGTTAAGAGTTTCCTTCTTTCATCTTTTAAACTCTTGCTTCATTTTCACTTTCATTTGAAGCTTTTTTGCAATGTTGAGTAAAATGTGGATGTAAAATACAATTACACATTCGGTATCATTGTCCTTCTGTTTTTTACTTTTGTTTTTCCTATATAGATTATTGACATTTGTTTAAAAAAAATAACATGGTTGTCAAAGCTTTTTTTCTGTAAGAGAAATAATTATACTGATACCCGAAAATAAAAACAAATATAAGTGTGAATTCAAGAGTACTCTTGCGAAAATAATATGGTTATAACTACACAGATTGTACAATGTAAGACTTACTTATGTGCGCATACTATCTAATCAAAACAAAGCATGTTTTTGCATATTATACTTCTGACATAACTCCTACAGTAAAGGTTAAAATTGCATGCATGATACTCTTTTACAAATAGCATGTATGCTCTTATTACACTTAGGAAACTTAAAATGGAAAATTCAAGTTGTAATAAATGCATTATGGTTGCTGATCCTATACAACTATGCATAATAATGTTTTATTATAGTGAATGACTTATTAAGCAATCTTATGTCTTTGTTATGTCTACCTGTAATTTTGTATGCCACATAACAATACTGTTTAAAACATTCCTATAAAATAGCATGTGTAGCATTACAAATACCAATATAAAATATAATGTGGCTTTTATTTGTTAAGGTTTTAATCAAATGAAGCTCTGTATTATATATGGTACTTCAAATGATATACGTATCGCACTTGTGTATTTTCGTACGTTTATATGATAATATAAAGGCGTAATCGGCGTTTACGATATAAATTAAGATTTTGTAATACTATTATTACATGTATCAATTTTAAATAGTTTATGTCATTACTATGTTAAGTGCTATGAACACATAAAAGGAAAATAATCTCCAATAGGAACTCTAAGTTTATACATTTAAATTTTAAAAATGTTATCAATTTAATGCATTAAAATGGTATACATCTTTACCAATGAAATACTACGAAAATAAATTATCTTAACATACTTTTTCGCAAAGTAAGTCTAAATTCAACCTTTTTCTTATTTGCATATGTTATTTATACTTGGAATGTTTAGCCAGCCAGTTGTTTATTTTTTTTATCGCTTTTGTGATTTTATCTTATTTCTTCTTAATGGAAGATTCATATTTGTGTATCCATAATTTTTGTTTTCTATTTATGTTTGTATGTGGGGACATCTTATGTCTTATACTAGAAACCAAATGGACATGTTTTAAAATAGAAACTAACTGGACAAGCACACACACATTATCATTAACATCACCCTCCACCTCTTAAAATGATTAAATTATGTACTTTGAATGTAAAAGGGCTAAACAATAAAGACAAACGCGTAAAAATCTTCAAATGGTTAGACGAAACAAAAGTATATGACTTTTACAAGAAAGTCACTTGACACATAATTTAGCACAAACCTTAAAAGATGAATGGGACGGAGACATCTATCTCAGTGAACAACATTGTAATAAACAAGGCATTGCCTTTCTGATAAAAAAATATAGGTACACAGTCGATAACTTTAACGAAATAATAATTGGCAGGCAAGCAAGTATAGATATCAAAATACACGAAACACAATTAACATTAATCAACGTTTACGCCCTAACATAGACGATTCCACATTTTACGAAACATGACAATCCTTTATAATTCATAACCAAGATTAAAATATGATAGTCGGTAGTGATTTCAATACTGTTCTTAACCCATTATTAGATAAAAAGAAGGGAAACCTTTATACTCATCCTAAAAATAGAAACATTTTTAATAACATAATTAATTACACAAATTCACCTGGCACTCAAACACAAAACCAACAATATTTTGTATATTAGACTATTTTTTATTATCTGAGTCACTTTGCAACATTATTGACACATGTAGCATAAAACCAGGATTTATGACTGACCACTCTCTAGTTGAAATCAAACTGCACAAAATACAACCTGAAAGAGGCCCAGGATACTTTAAAATTAATAACAGCATCTTATTAGATACACACTATCAAACGCAAATAAAACAAGAAATATTCAATACATTTCAAAATAAGAAAGATGCGAACACAAACACCTTATTGGAAGTAATTAAAGGAAGTACACGTAACACAACAATTAGATGCACATCATTTAAACAAAAGAAACACAAACCTTGAAACTCAAACCATCAAAATCATTGAAAAACTTGAAAAACAATTACATGAAACAAACACAAACGATACCAAGGACATTGAAAATGAAATAAGAAAAAAAAACAAGTATTCGAAGAAATTTATCATACACATTTCAATGTAATAATACTACGAGCACGTGCACAGCATGTTGAACACAATGAAATAAAAAAACAAAAAACTTCGCAAACCTCGAAAAACGTAGAAGTTAACATAAAACTGTTCACAAATTAGTAGTCAATGGCGAAGATTTAACGAACAGAACTCAAATACTAGAACAACAACGTTTATTGAATATGAATATAAATGTGAATTAGCCCTAAAAGAAATGCAAAATAAAAAAAGTCCAGGATCTGATGGCATCACAATCGGATTTTATAAAATATTCTGGAATGATATAAAAACACATCTAAGTAATTCACTTAACTATTCATTTAAGAACGAAAACTTAACTACGCTACAAAAGCAAGGTATTATATCACTCATTCCAAAGCCTGGAAAAACGTAGAATCCTTATCAAATTGGCGCCCGATGAGTTTGCTGAACAATAATTATAATAGTGCCCCTAGAAGTATATCAAACAGAATTTAAAAACAATTACCATCTATCATTTCAAGATCACAATCCTGTTTCATTAAAGGACGTTACATTGGTGAAAACGTACGTCTGATACAAGAATGCATAAATTATTTCAACCAACCAAACAATTCTGGCCTCATTTTCTTTGCAGACTTCAAAAAAGCTTTCGATTCACTAGACCATTCGTTTATGTTCTCTTGCTTAGAACATATGAGTTTCGGTGAAAGTCTGATTAAATGGGTCAAACTATTTTACACCGATATTAACAGTATAATTATTAACAATGGCTTTTTCTCGAACAGTTTTAACATCAAACGAGGGATAAGACAAGGATGTCCACTTACATCTTCGCTATTTATTATATGCATCGAGTATTTATCTCACTATATCCAATCAAATAAACATATAAAGGGGATATCGCTAGAACCCGACGAAGAAATTAAACAGTCCCTATTTGCTGACGATGCAACTTATTTCTTAAATGACAGTAGTGACTCATTCGATAATCTTATAGAATCGCTAACCCTTTTTGGAATGGCATCTGTTCTTAAACTAAACAAAAGTTCATGCACTGTGCTACGAATAGGTACATTTAAACAAAGTAATATTCATCTTAAAAAAGAAATTAAATTCAACTGGACATCAGATGAAGCAATAACGTTAGGAATAACCTTTACAAACAATGAAAATGAAACAATTCTAAAAACATATTGCCTAAGTTACAAAAATTAAAAAATTGTTAAAAATCATGGCAGCATCGTAAACTTACACTAATCGGAAAAAAACACCGTGTTGAAAACGTTTGCACTCCCTAAATTAATTTATACACTAACAGTTCTCCCAAACCCACCAAATGATATTATTGAAGAGATAAAATCAGAAATATTTAATTTCATATGGGACGGTAAACCTGATAAAATTAAGCGAACTCAATTAACTCAATCAGTAGAATATGGAGGTATCAGACTAACGGATATAGATTCATTCCTAAATGCAATCAAATGCAGTTGGGTCAAAAGATATTTAGATAACACCAATACGAGTAAATGGAAATTATTCTACCAGAAAATCCTTAAAACATATGGTGACTCCTTACTTTCTTAATGTAATATCGACAACAATATCTTAGACGAAATTTAAACCCAAAACATATTTCTATCGAATGTTCTATTGGCATGGTGTAAAGTTACTCATAATTTTGAAACCAAAATAAACAGTACAATCTTCATATGGAACAATAAAGACATAACTACTAATAATAAAACGTTTTTCTATAAAAATTGGTTCGAACGGAACATAAAATATTTAGATCAATTGTACGACTACAGAATAAACGACTTCTATTCCTTTGACAACTTATGCTACATATACAGAATACCTACAAATAATTTCTTGATGTACTACACATTGATCAAGAGCATACCCATACATATTAAAGCAGTAACCAATTCAAATAACACACCATGTACTCAAAAAAACTTTCGTAGAAAACATAATTACAAAACAAAGCAAACAAAATGTTTTACACACTTCAAATTAAAAACCCTGCCGAAATCTCAGAAGCTCAAACTAAATGGCAAAACCTTCTTGGAGAAAACGAATTTAATTGGAAACAAATATTTGTCATGCCATTAAAATCTACTACTGATAGCATACTGAGAATTTTTCAATAAAAATACACCCAGAGAATCATAGCTACAAATAAATATCTTTTCAAATGCAACCTATCCAACACAAATATATGTGATATGTGTAGTGAACATATTGAAACAATAGAAAACCTTTTTTGGGAGTGTAAACATATTCAACCTCTATGGAATCAATTGACAACCTTTCTAGAGAAATACAAATTAAATGTTAAACTATCTCTCTTAGGCATCAGTCTGGGGGTAAATACATTCAAAATACAATAGGTTAATAACGCTGTGAATTACATAATTATATTGATATTTATATTCAGCTTGAAAAACAGAAAACAAGCACCAACAATGGACTGTTTTATCAATTATTTAAACTGAAAATTCAAATTGAAAAAAAATTAGCCTAAACAATGATACACTTTATATATTTGAACAAAAATGGAAACACATTAAATTTTCATAATAAGTCCAGTATGCTTTCTATCCACGTTATGCAACTCATCCTTAGTCATAACTATTCTGTTTCTTTTTATTGTTTTTCTTTTTTTTAATCACCTTTCACCCACAACTTAAGAAAAAATACATTTTTTTAATCAAAAGGAAACCACAAGGTCAAAAAAGTATATATTAGCAAATCTTGTATAACATGTTTGAACATTATTGCTGCTACACGGTATCACTTTGTTTTATGATCATATACATGTATACATTGTATGGCATATATTGAATATAAAAAAAAGGATAACTAATGTTTGGTCCTTTGATGGGGTACTGTACTGGGCTGGCCCTTGGAAGGGTAGTTTTCGCTTTGAATTCTCTCAATGTTATTGTGTACTATTACACTTCAAATTCTAGCCTGAAAGTAGAGGGGCTATCATCAGATAATCTAAATGTACAGTGTATACTACTCCATATTACATAAACAGTTATACTTTAAATAAACCACTATGGATGTAGAATTTTTAGGTATTATTTCATAGTTGTATATACATGTCATGAATAAAAAAATGCATTTACTGTACATGTTTCCTTGCACATGTTATGCTAAGTATATAACACAATGTGAGAGAAAATGCAGAAAAAGTGTTACACATGCACACAGAGAAAAAGAAAGAAGCAAGCAGTGATGATTGCACTAGTTACACATCACGGTACCTGTTTCGGGTGCAACCGTTGGGAGGCATGGCTTCATTAAACTGATACAACTTCTGTTGGTGAATTAAGGATCATAATGCTAATATCATTCATGTCGAATATTTATTAATAAAATAATATGTACAATACATTGTAACTGTTACCGAATCAATATTTAGTTTATCTAAATCAACTTATCAACAAGTTCTTAATCAAGCAATATCTCTTAAATCAGTTTAGTCAGCACCACATGTATCAGTGAACAGATAACTAGATGTAACACAGAAGGGATAATATATAATATTAAAGAACAATCACAATATGTAAATACACAAGCAAACAATTTAAAATTGCTTTGTCCATCCATCATCTAATCCGCTTTTGTAAATAGACTGTAAACATAACTGACCTCTAGGTGCAACGCTGACCAGACAGATTTAGCTATGGTATTTCTGATGCAAATGACACACCCTTCCCCTAAGGCTTATAACTGGCCTCTAGGTGTGACGTTGACCAGACAGATTTAGCTATGGTATTTCTGATGCAAATGACACACCCTTCCCTTAAGGCTTATACATCTTGCAATGTGTAATGAGCCGTAAGGGAGTCATTGCTGAGTTACCCATTGAAATTGTTCGAGGCCAATATATCTGCGAAAAGTCAGGCCGATCCGTCAATTCGCTCATGAGTTATAAATCGCACATGATTCACATGATGTCCCTAATGTTCTTATTTTACACAGTTTTTCAAAAGTACGAAATCAGACATTGCAGACTAAAAGACCTCAAAAACATAGACCTGCGCCTTAATGACACGCATGGCAAGCATCTGTCGTTCTACCGGTACAAGGTTAGACGGAGACGGTCACCTGGACAGTCATGGAACCAACAATCAACATGGGAACCAGTCAGGTGATGAGATGAGTCGATAGTGTTTCCGATATGAACAGATAGGGATATAAATGTATCACAAAGCAAAGTGAAATTAATTTAAATTGAAATTAATCCAAATGAGTAAATCGTTTCGCTATGCATCGCTTGATAATTTTTTGGTTTTTAAATCGTCAAAAAATGCATATATAAATAAATCATTTTTTATCATGGTAAATTTTCAGTATTACGGTTTCCTCATAAATATCATACCTCCAAGAAAAATTGGCGAATCTGAAACTTTTATTTGATTTTGTAAATTTACCAAAACGTGAAAATGTCCCTTTAGCAGTAAAACTTTGTGGGTTTTTCTCGACATAAATTAACTGACGGAAGGAGGCACCACATCCTCTTAAATTTAGGGCATACTTATAGCCATGCTTACTTCGCAAAAATATGCTGTACATGGAAAACTTATCGAATGAATTTTGTAATTAAAAAAAAAATAATTTCAACTTGAACTCCCGTCCAGTCAAGCCCCTCAACAAAAGAAAGGTGTACATGAGTCTCGACAAGAAGACCACCGGTGCAGTAGCTCCAAGCACAAACGTTACCGTAACCACAACCACTTCACCTACAACCGGAACAGTAACAATAACCGCTAAACCTACAGGCGGTGACTCTGGCGTCACTTCCGGTCAAGTGTCTGTACTCGTACTTAGTGTGTCCCTTTCGTTGTACACTTTGTAATGGTGTATACTTTGACACTATCATTCTACATAGGCGTACTATTACTTTTCTGTTGTAGTATGATAAAATGTTTGTTACTTTTTTCAAAGTTTATTTTGTATATCGAACATCACAAAGTTTTATTGTAGAATTTCATTTCTACATATGCCGTAAGGCAAAAAAGTTATTTCTTTCAACAAACATCGCCAAAACATGGAAGGTAAGCCGGCATATTTCTGTATCGTTATTTTTTACGTAACAGGAGTTATTTCCATCTTTAAAAAGGATGATTTATAGAAATATTCTGAAAATATTTGTAACAATATCTCTTTAATTAATTTTGGTTAAAGTACAGTAAATTTAAGCGATTTAACAAAACTGATTACCAATGCTTTCCATTGACCGTTCAAAGACGGTGATCCTAGTTTAATCCCGGCGTGTAAACAGTTGATGTTCTGTTTTAATCGTAGTCCATAAGAACAAGAATTTATCACCTAATAAAGTATCCAGAGTTCCATTGATTGATGTATTGAACACTAAACATGGAATAAAATGTCTACGGTAAGCACATATTCGGTCAAGTTACTGGTACAAACAACGTTTTAGGCCTTATTATTCACGTCTAGAGGAAACTGCACATATAATGCGCCTAAAATTGCATACACAATGCATAACTCTTCACAAATTATGCATATTAACACATTAGCAAATAGACATTTGTAATCCATCGGGAATTCGTGTTCATTAGGATATGACTTTAAGGTCGATATATTGAAAAACATAATAACATGTCTGCCAGAACGATTTCATGACGTTTTACAATCATATAAGTCCAAGACCTCAGGGTAGGATACTCAAAGAAACACAAGTCGTTTCATTAGCAAAACTCGCACTGTATAAATATTTAACAAGAGGGCCAAGATGGCCCTAGTTCGCTCACCTGAGAGCAGTCGGTTCATTCAATATTTTTCTTATGTCAAACTTGACCTAGATATTGACCAGACAAACATTCTGGTCAAGTTTCATCATTATTGAACCAAAACTCTGGCGTATGAAGTGTTTTTGTTTTTGTAAGATTTGAAATGGTTACCTTTATTTTGAGTATACCGCCCTTACCAAACATCAAACATTGCTTACAAGGATTTTGTATAATATTATGAAAATTTGGACAATCTAAGGGCAATAATTAAGGCATTAATTATGTGATTTTGCTCATCATCAAAGTTGACTGAGATCTTTCAGCAACTTTGATAAAGAATGCTTGAGAAATGTGAATGCTAGAGTGTTTACAAACCAAATGTGGACGGACGGACAGCGGACAAAGAACAATCCTAAAACCTCACTTGAGCAATCAGGTGAGCTAAAAAGTGTGAATCACCGATCTGAGTCATTTTCCAACTTGTCCAAGAAATCAACAAAACCAATGTTTTGACTAAGTTTCACGATGATTAGGCAAAAAATATGACTTCTCTAGTTTTCGATCACAAGGTTTCTCTCTATATAGTCTCATAAGAAAACTGCCCCACCCCCAGGCAGCCATGTTTATTGACACATCGGGACCATTTGAAAACTCATATGAGATATATATAAAACAAATCTATTCACCAAGTTTCATGATGATTGGGCAAAAAAATGTGACTTCTAGAGTGTTAGCATGCTTTTTTTTACTATATAAATATAAGAAAACTGCCCCCCCCCCGGCAGCAATGTTATTCAACTGACCGGAACCATTTTCCAACTCAGCTCTCAAGGAAATAAATGTTCTGACCAAATTTCATGAAAAATGGGCATACTACATATAGAGACAAATGCCACGCCCACTGGCGGCAATGTTTTTTCACCGATCTGGACCATTTTCAAACTCGTCCGACATATCAATAAAACCAATGTTTTGAATAAGTTTCATGATGATTGGGCCAAAATGTGACTCCTAGAGTGTTGACAAGGTTTCTCTAAAGCCATATAAGGAAAACTGCCCCGCCCAATGGACCGGAACCACTTTTGAACTCAACCAACATATCATTAAGACAGGCATATAGACAAAGTAACATGAAGGTTGGGCATTAAATGTGACTTCTACAGTGTTTACAAGCTTTTTCCTTTTTTTGACCTAGTGACCTAGTTTTTAACCTAGCATAATCCAGTTTCAAACTCGATCGGGATATCATTGGGACAAATCTTTTGACCAAGTTTCATGAAGATCGGACAATAAATGTGGCCTCTAGAGTGTTTACGAACAAATGTTGACGGACGGACGGACGACGGACAAAGACCAGTCACAAAAGCTCACCTGAGCAATCAGGTGAGCTAAAAACAAGAGCTGTCACCATAGGATTACATATGCCCCCTATAAACGCTTTGATAGAAGTTATATTATTTTTCGAAAGCTAAACGCAGATTTCGAAACCTAAACGCGGATCCTAAGTTCAAGGTCAAGGACACAGGGGTTAAAATTTGTGTGCGTATGGAAAGGCGTTGTCCATATACACATGCATACCAAATATGAAGGTTATGTCTGAAGGGACATAAAATTATGAGCATTTTTCGAAACCTAAACGCAGATTTCGAAACCTTAACGCGGACCCTAAGTTCAAGGTAAAGGTCACAGGGAAAATAAAATTTGTGCGTATGGAAAGGCCTTGTCTATAAACACATGCATACCAAAAATGAAGGTTATATCTCAAGGGACATAGAAGTTATGAGCATTTTTCGAAACCTAAACGCAGATTTTGAAACCTAAACGCGGACCCTAAGTTCAAGGTCAATGTCACAGGGGTAAAAAAATGTGTGCGTATGGAAAAGCATTGTCCATATACACATGCAAACCAAATATGAAGGTTATATCTCAAGGGACAAAGAAGTAATGAGCATTTTTCGAAACCTAAACGCAGATTTCGAAACCTAAATCGGACCCTAAGTTTAAGGTCAAGGTCACAGGGGTAAAAATTGTGTGCGTATGGAAAGGCCTTTTCCATATACACATGCATACCAAATATGAAGGTTATATCTCAAGGGACATAGAAGTTATGAGCATTTTTCGAAACCTAAACGCAGATTTCGGAACCTAAACGCGGACCCTAAGTTGAAGGTCAAGGTCACAGGGCTAAAAAAAATGTGCGTATGGAAAGGCCTTGTCCATATACACATGCATACCAAATATGAAGGTTATATCTCAAGGGACATAGAAGTTATGAGCATTTTTGGAAACCTTAATGCAAAGTGTGACGGAAAGACGGACAGACAGACAGACGGACGGACGGACAGACTGACAGTCCGATCACTATATGCCCCCTTTTCTTCGAAAAGGGGCAGATAAACTTCCAACCTCGAATAACAATTAACACATAAATGAAACACAACTACTCCATATTATTATGAAAACATTAATTATCAAAGGGGAGTAACTACTGTAAACTTAAATGCAATATTTTAGAAGAGTTGTCTCGCATGTTACATGACTTTAATTGATGATTGTTTGCAAGCCTTTTAACTTTATAAATATAAGGAAAACTGCCCCGTCCCAC
This sequence comes from Dreissena polymorpha, assembly GCF_020536995.1. Classification (NCBI taxonomy): domain Eukaryota; kingdom Metazoa; phylum Mollusca; class Bivalvia; order Myida; family Dreissenidae; genus Dreissena; species Dreissena polymorpha. The sequence goes on along the minus strand of NC_068357.1, from coordinate 130,634,491 downwards.
TGGCAACCATGTTTTCCAACAGACCAGAACCATGTTCAAACTTAACTCACGTATCTAGGAAACAAAAGTTCTGAAAAAATTTCATGAAAATTGGGCCAAAAATGTAACTTCTAGAGTGTTGACATGTTTTCACTATATACATATAGAGAAAAATGCCCCGCCCACTGGCGGCCATGTTTTTTCACCGATCTGGAACATTTTCGAACTCGTCCGAGAAATCAATAAAACCAATGTTTTGACCAACTTGCATGATGATTGGGCAGAAATTGTGACTTCTAGAGTGTTTACAAGGTTTCTCTATAGCCAAATAAGGAAAACTGCCCCGCCCACTGGCGGCCATGTTTTTCAACGGACCGAACCACTTTTAAACTCAACCAACATATCATAAAGACAACCATTTTGACAAAGTTACATGAAGATTGGGCATGAAATGTGACTTCTACAGTGTTTACAAGTTCTTTTTTTTACCTAGTGACCTAGTTTTTGACCCGGCACGACCCAGTTTCGAACTCGACCGAGATTTCTTTGGAACGAAGCTTCTAACCAAGTTTCATGAAGATCGGACAATAAATGTGGCCTCTAGAGTGTTTACGAACAAATGTTAACAGACGGACGTACGACGGACAAAGACCGGTCACAAAAGCTCACATGAGCAATCTGGTGACCTAAAAACCTGAAATACTATTTACATATTGTCATGAACATTTGTTTTCTATTTACTGGAATTTGTAATCTGATAATACCAATCTGGTCGACTGATCGACAATTGAAACAAAAGTATAAATTTTTGTAAGTACCACAACTAAATGTTTAACTCCGAACTATGAATTGAAATGTTTTTGTACAATGCCAAAAACTGCATTAATTTGACCAATTGACTTAAGGTATCTAACACATTTAAATAATAGCATCAGTTTTTGTATTTTTCAAGAGTATTTATTTCTTTATTGAATGAAATTACATCGATTTTTCTTGCAATTTGTAAAATAGTGTACACTTTATATAGTTGATTGTTTTGTCCTTCTAGAAATACCGACATATAATCAGCAGGTGACGAATATATGCCTTAAAAAATATACAGACAACAGGATATAAATATTGATAAATTCAAACATGAAAACATGACAGACATATTCTTGTTTCACCAAAGCAAAAGACCAAAAAGTAAGCTGCCTACCATTTTCAACTTTCAAACATTTCAAGCTACGTCAAACATTATGCAGCATTTACAAACGCCAATAATGTCAGTTTTAGTACAAACAACTCTTCTTTTAACACACATTTCTACTCACTAGCATTCAAAAGTCATATATCCACCAACTCTTATTCTCCTCACCAAAGTTTTATATGGATTGAAGTCCATGTTTATGTTTGTCAAGTTGTGTTAAATTCCATGATAATTTGAAATCTGCTCACGGCATAAAACATACATTTGGTCATCGCCATCCTTCTTTTTCATTTTAAAATAGTTTATGTGAGCAGTCAACTATTAATGGATATGTATTCTTTGAGAAATTTACAAAGGAACTACTGAAAGTTGTTTATCAAAGAGTTTGCCATTCAAAGTCAAAGTAAATTTGAATCGAAAAGTTAATGAATACTGCACCAAAATAAGATTTAATAATCATATAGATCATGACATTGTTCTCAATCCGTAAACTATTAAACAAACCACTTTATTGCAAATACTGCGTAATTCCATTACATTCAATATTTTTAAGAAGTATCAAATAGAGTTTCATCGGTTTCAGTCGATCCATATGTTGGAACACTTTTATTTACATTTTATTATAATTATCCATCCTTTATTGGTTTCCGGTTCCGGTGAAGAACAGACGCGAAAATGTAAATGGGAATAAAAATGGAGTAAACGTTATTTATCGGTGTGAAAACTATAACTTTCATGGATTAATAATGTGTATGGACTTAAGCCAGAAGCTCAAGTATGTTATTTTGCCTGAAAATTAAACAGAAAATTATGTATTTATAAACAAAGTATTGCCTTTTCCTTTTCTCCGGGTGGGGGATGGATTTATTTTGAAAATTTGAACGTGTAAGCAAAAACCGGTTCATATCAACGTCCTATTTGACTGCTATTTCGTCACGCATGAATTAAACCATGATCAAACCAATTATTGAAATATGCGATCAACCCTAGAATGCGGCAAAGCGTAGCCTTTCTACCTAACATATTTACACATATGGAAGTGGTTATAAGTGATTAAGTGATTATAACAGTGACTGATTTACAATCTTATGTCCAGAGCAAATTGCAGCGCATTGTGTTATAAGAATGCATAAAAGGGCGTATTCTTCCACAGCAAGTGAAGGGGCGGCTACTGACAGTAGTCTTCTGGAAACGTCACTATTTGATACACCCAAGGAACCTAAACAAAACAAGAAATCTAATAAAAAAAGAAAACTGACAAAGTAACATCTGGCCAAAAAATTATGACAGAATTCGTGTCAACCAAACAAAATGAATCCCAACCAAGCCGTGCAGAACCATCATCTATTGAGAAGCGACTGGATGAAATAAGCACCAAACTGTCAAACGTTTTAACAAAAGGCGATACGGACATAATAAGAAACATTATAAAAGAAACACTTGAAGAACTCAAAGAGAAATTATTAGCATCAGTCTTGAAACAATTAGAAATAATAGAAAGCAATATGTTTGATCAAGCGAAAGAATTAGCGTCGCTCAAAGAAAAGATGAATGAGCAAACTAAGGAAATAGAAATTCTTAAAAACTGCAACGAGTCCTCAAAACAAACCTACGAGGCCAGTTTAAATGATCTTGAGCAGTACGGACGCCGGAACAGTGTCCGTATATCTGGCCTTCCAAAAGACGATGAACCAACATTTAGGCATTCATCTTGAATGCAGGGACATTGATGTTTCTCACAGGCTCGGCAAGTACACGCCGAATAAGAATCGACCAGTTATAGTCAAATTTGTGCGACGGCAAACCAAAATTGACATCATGTAGAGAGCCAGAAATCTAAAGGGCACTGGAATTTTCATAAATGAAGACTTAACAAAAACAAACGCGGAGGTTCTAGCATCTCTTCGCCTAAAAGAGCCGGGTCGTGTCGAGAAGGCTTGGTCGTTCGAGGGCAAGCTGTTCGTGAGGTATAGGGGCAGTGAGCGTAACGAACATATACACTTTAATCAATACCAGGGCTGGCTGAGTAAACCGTAGCCAACAAAAGAAACCACATACGCTCAAAAAGTATCGTCTTCTGGTGCGAGCAGCCGACCACCAAAATACTAGTAAAAAGAACTACATAAAACATGTGAATACCTTGATGTGTATTTCCTCATAAGGTGACAGCAATCTTATAAGCATTTAATTACCATATCGTTGTGAAGTTCTAAATTATATACGAATGCATACTCTATACATTAGTGATAACTAAATCTAAAAATTTGATTAAAAGAGTTATTTACGTAAAAAATATTTCATTTTTACGATCACTTCTTTTTATTATAGACTTCACACTGTATAAGTTGTCTGATGACATATGTATCCTCATTATTTGTCCATGTACCTAACTCCCTGTGTAATTTTTTAACCTTCCCTTGCTTATACTTACGTACCTACCTGTGCTTATACTTACGTTCATACCTTTGCCTATACATACGTACCTACCTTTGCTTACATTTACGTACATACCTTTGCTTATACGTACGTACCTAGCTTCCGGCTCATTTCTACTTCTCTTTCCATGTACATAACACCCTGTGTTCGCACTTATATTTTTCAATAATTAAATTATTTTCAGTGTTGGTAAACCCCAGAAAGTGTTTCTTAACCATACTTTAACACATAAGCCCAGTATTTAACGTAAATATGTCTGACTAAACCACTCAGGTAGGCTGGTATCCACCCCCGACTTCTGTCCACGCTTCCAGAAAATTCCAAGATGGCGGCCAGTTTGGCCAAATCAACGGAACACACACCTATCCTGCTGAAATTCTTGCTCTTGATTATACTGCTTTCCTACGTAACCAAATCGTACCCATCTGCACATCATAACAAAACAACATTGATCGGAACAGGATTGAAAGTATTTCCACCAAGAAACTTCTCATTTGGCAGTACAATAAACATATCCTTGAACGAAAAACCTAACACGTCGAGACAACGTAAGTGCCTTATGACATTATTAATACTCTTGTCAGGCGACATTGAATCAAACCCGGGCCCAGGAAACAAATCTATATTCCCCTGTGGACTATGTGACGACCCTGTGAACAGGTCCCAAAAAAGGCGTATGCTGCAACAACTGCAGTATTTGGTATCACAAATCATGTGAAGATATTGGCACCAAAACAATGTCTCACTTGGAGAAATCGCAAGTAGTCTGGTTGTGCTGCAAGTGTGAAAGCATAAATGTGGACAGTTTTACTTTTAACAGTTTTGAACTCTATACAACAAACTTTTTCACTCCACTCTCAGTTTCGAACTCTACAATGGAGTCAGTATCATCATCGTGTTTTGATCCTCCGCATACAAGCAGTCCACTCAACAGTAACAGACGAGACCACATATACTCGCCCGGAAACACTGTATCACCACCACGGACTAGCTCAAGAAATCTCTCCAGTACATCAGCTGACCCTGAACTTGGGAGACCACCACTACCAACAAACATTCGGTTGTTAACCGTGAACTGTTGTAGCGTACGGACAAATAGCTCATCATTGAAAGCATCTTTGGACTACATAAAGCCAGACCTTGTTTGTGGTACTGAGTCTAGGCTACGAGGCATCAAACCAGGAAAAGATCCGGAGCCAAATGCTATCAAGAACTGCGAGGTATTTCCAGAAACTCTAACCGTCCAAAGAAATGACCGGAATATACAAACGGGTGGAGGTGTATTTACAGCATCGCGTGAAGGCATTGTAATGGACGCACTACCTGACCTAACATGTGAATGTGAAATTGTGTGGTCCAAGGTCAAAGTAAGAGACACCAGGGATATTCTCCTATGCTCCTTCTACATGCCCCATAGAAATATGAATGACATCAAAGAACTAGACATTGCATTTAATAGACTATCCCATAACCAAAAAGACAAAACCATCATACTAGCCGGAGACTTTAATTGCCCTGACATAAACTGGCCACACCAAACTGTATCCAAAGACGCACCAGACAGAGAAATCCAACAAGCACTCATTGATTTCGCCATTGAACATGGTCTCTCACAGATACACGATCAACCGACACGAAACGATAACATCCTAGACCTCGTGTTTACAAACAACCCCTCACTGGTTAAAACATCAACATCAGTACCAGGTATTAGCGACCATGCTATGATTGTCACAGAATTTAATATTATCCCCCATGTGATCAAGCAACATCCTCGAAAAATATATCAATACTCTAAAGCGAGATGGCCAACCATATCTGAAGCCACAAAGGAACTATCGTCCACCATATTAGCATCTAACCCATCACTACCAATTGAAAACCTTTGGGAAACATTAAAGTCAGGAATTCACAAAATTGTAGACAAACATGTTCCATCCAAAATGTGTAAACACCGGAAATCCCTACCCTGGTTCAAGAAAGATCTACACAGGATGAAAAAGCGCAAAGCAAGACTTCACAAGAAAGCCAAGATAACCAACAATTGGGACACCTACAAGCGCTACCAAAAACACTGCAAGAAGGCTTTTAAAAAGGCTGAAATTGATTACATAAACAACACCATACAAAGCGGACTAGACGAAAACAACACAAAGCCATTCTGGAGATATGTTAAGTCACGCCGCCAAGACAACACAGGCGTAGCACCGCTTAAAAAATTTGGTCAACTCATGAATGATAGCAAAACAAAGGCACAGATACTATTAGACCAATTCAGCTCAGTTTTCACCAAAGAAGATAGAGATGGGGTGTTACCCAACCTTAACAAGAAAACAAGATCAATATCCCCACAACACATAACAGAGGAAGGCGTAAAGAAATTACTTGCTGATTTGAACATTTCCAAAGCTAGAGGCCCAGACAGTATCCCAACCATTGTTCTCAAGAACTGTGCAGCTGAACTAGCCCCAGCCATGCAATATATCTTCCAGAAATCACTGAACCAAGGGACGCTACCAAGTGACTGGCGGAACGAAAACATCGCCCCTGTCTTCAAAAAAGGAGATGTTCACTTGGCAGAGAATTATCGACCTGTATCTCTAACTTCAATATTATGCAAACTTCTCGAACACATAATCTGCAAACATATACTTAACCATCTAGAACAGAACAAAATACTTACTTCGCTCAACCACGGCTTTAGATCTGGCTATTCCTGCGAAACGCAACTTATTACAACCATCCATGACCTCCTAATTAACTACGACAAGGGAAGCCAAATAGACATGGCCATACTCGATATCTCGAAAGCGTTTGACACCGTCCCACACGAGAAGCTCCTGAATAAACTTTCCGGTTATGGCATCGATGGCCCACTGAATACATGGCTAAGGGATTTCCTCACCAATCGCAACATGCAAGTTGTCCTAGAAGGGGTGAAATCCACAACCGCCCATGTTGACTCAGGAGTACCTCAAGGAACCGTCCTCGGCCCCCTCTTGTTTTGGTGCCACATAAATGACCTCCCTGACACAGTTAAGTCACAAGTACGACTGTTCGCAGACGATTGCCTCTTGTACAGGCCCATACTATCCATACAAGACCACATAGCCCTCCAAGACGACCTGAAAGCGTTGGAAATCTGGGCATCTTCATGGGGAATGCATTTCAATGCCAAAAAATGTTACATCCTGAGCATTAACAACAGATCATCTCACTTCTATGAATTAAATAAACACATCCTCCAACAGGTCGAAGAAAATCCATACCTAGGCGTCACAATATCCTCCAACTTAAACTGGGACACCCACATCAATAAAATAATCAAGAAAGCTAACTGTACCCTAGGATTCATACGTAGAAACCTCAAACACTGTCCGATCACCTGTAGAAAAACAGCTTACTTAGCGTTAGTCAGATCAACACTTGAGTACAGCTCTGTGGTATGGGACCCACATCTAGCAAAGCATATTGACAAGATCGAGCGCATCCAAAGACAAGCGGCTAGATTCATCACAGGGGATTACCGCTCGCGGGACGAAGGCTGTGTATCTTCAATGTTGAAAACACTGGCAAAACCGAACAATTTAAAAACTCCTTCTTTCCCAGAACTGTATTAGACTGGAACAAACTTAGTGACAGTGTTGTGTGCGCGGCTTCCGTCAATAGTTTCAGGACTGCGCTGCTGAATCCACAATTGGACTAGTCTCTCTCCCGTTGCGACCTACGCCCTACAAGGCCCTGCAACGTATCGATTCAGATTCAGATCAGATTTAGTATGTACAAATAATAATTTTTGTCTCGCTAAGTAAGTACTGATAAAAATAAATAAAAATAAATAAAAGAGCCTAAATCTCACCGATATAAATCTCGTATTGTTTTTATTGAATGAAACTAGTCATTTACCGTTACAACGAGGACATTACTTTTGTATGCGATGGTAATCAATGGATACTTTTCTCGCGAATTATACTGCTATTGCCACATAAAAATCGTGCATCACGCGCACGAAAAAAACTGACTGTAAATAACGATAACATTTATGATGAAAATATCAAAATGCAAATGGAGTTCAAGGATGTTGGAAGAATGCTTTAGAGCTGTACAAAACAATTGTTAGTGTGTACATTTTTTTCAGTCTCTCTTCATAATTTGTTTCTATACTGTGTATTGTCAAATGACATGTGCATGTATTTTTGTATTGTCTTGATGCTGATTTTTTTCCATTCGAAGAACATGCGCATATATTCTTGTATTGTTTTTGATGAGTTTGTTTTTTGTCTCACTTAACATATAGTATATAGAGCATGAATAATGTTATTCTATATAGGCATTAGACATTAATCTGGCACTAAGCTTAACCAATGAACATATAATCAGTACCTTAACGCAATAACAGTACATTTGCGAATTACGAACAATTGTAATCATCATACCTTACTATGTATTAGGTTATCGCCACAGAATTCTCGTGCAAATCGTGCAAAACTAAAATTGAATGCGAATAAAAGGTGTAATTTATGCGTTAAATGTTAAATGCTAATCTAGCTCACGGGTGCCGGGTCAATGGTACTGAGTATACATAACAGGTTTTCATGGTGTGTTGTGGTTTTTTTCTTCTATTTTTCATATTGTTTAGGTTGTTATATTGCTCGAAATATATAACTGTCCGATACATGATTACGATTCTATCTTGTTTCGTCTTTTTTGGTGACATATTCTGTCTCACTGTACAGACCTTTTTCATTTACATTACAATGATTATACTTTGTATCGGGTTTTTTTGGTGACCTTTTCTGTCTCCTGTACATGACAACGATTATATTCTGTATTGATGTTTGGTGACCTATTCTGTCTCACTGTACATATATTTTCTTATACTTGTAAACTGTTATATTATTTTGCATTGAAAGTTATAGTTGGATCCGATAGTTTCTTTATTCCTATAAATCTATCATGGCTAACTTTATATTATTTATCCTTTATTGTTTTGTTCTCATTGTTGTGATTATTTCTTTTTATTTCTCCATCTCTATGGAATATTTATCCTTTTGTATCCATACTTTTTGTTTCCTTTTTTTGTTTGTATGTATGGATATCTTATGTCTTAAAATAAAAACCACCTGGACTTTTTTTGAAATGGGGACCAACTGGACAATCGCAAACAAATTATCATTTACATCACCCTTCATCTCTTTCAATGGTTAAAATATTTACTTTAAATGTAAAAGGGCTCAACAATAAAGATAAACGCATAAAAATCTTCAAATGGCTAGACGAAAAAAAATTTAATGTATGCCTATTACAAGAAAGTCACTTTAGCACAAACCTTAAAAGATGGATGGGACGGGGACATCTACCTCAGTGGACAACATACTAATAAACAAGGCATTGCCTTTCTGATTAAAAATAACATAGGGATCACAGTTGATAACTTTAACGAAATAATAATTGGCAGACTAGCAAGTATAGATATCAAAATACATGAAACACAATTCACATTAATCAACGTCTACGGTCCTAACATAGATGATTCCACATTTTACGAAACATTACAATCCTTTATAATTAATAACCAAGATAAAAATATTATAATCGGTGGTAATTTCAATACTGTCCTGAACCCATTATTGGATAAAAAGAATGGAAACCTTTATACTCATACTAAAAATAGAAACATTTTAAATAACATAATTGAAAACTACAATATTATAGATATCTGGCGTACAATATACCCAAACGAAAGCAAATTCACCTGGCACTCAAACTCAAAACCAACAATATTTTGTAGATTAGACTATTTTTTAATATCTGAATCTCTTTGCAACATTATTAACACATGTAACATAAAACCAGGATTTATGACTGACCACTCTCTAGTTGAACTTAAACTGCACAATATACAACCTTAAAAGAGGCCCATGATACTTAAAAGTTAACAACAGCATCTTATTAAATACACAATATCAAACACAAATAAAACAGGAAATATTGAATACAGTTCAAAATAATAAAGATGCAAACCCAAACACCTTATGGGAAGTAATAAAAGGAAATAAACACACAAATACGGTATTTTTATGATGAGTTAATTTGGTTGTGTTTTCCTAGAACGTCATTCCGTATTCGCATAAGAAGTAATAGACAGTTCCGTTCTCCATTATTCAAGCATAATGTATTTGATAAAATATTTCAAAGGTAGATGATAACATAAATAATACTAAAAATTAAGTTGTTTATTTAACTCTTTTTCATCAATGTTAAGGGATAAATTGTGATAGTATTGTTTGTAAGCACGCATTTACACGGATGTTTATGGTTAGATTGGAGTGCGGGTTTTTGTCTTACCTAGCAAAAACTGTCGATTTCGTCCGATTTGTCAGTTTGTTATTCTTAAACGGTTGAAATGAGGCCAATTTTTGTATGGCCAACGTTTGCAGATTATATTTAGCTACAATTTTATAAATAGGTTTTATGAATTATAGACTTTGTAATTTGCACTTTTGTTGAATTTGTGACATTCTGTCTATTTGGCATGTTCAACGCCTTGCCTATGACTGAAAGCAGTACGTTCGCACGTGTATTGAAAAAATATTTTCCCATGTTCTCTCTATGTCACTTTACATTTTAGCGTCTATAATTAACAAAGCAAAACTAAACATGCATATTTTATTCGATTTTCTTTTTTTCTGTGCTCCTTTTGCATAAACACCAGTTACAGAAAGTAGGGGCACTGTACTCACCAGTTATGAAAATGGGCATTTATTTTCGAATTTCGATGCATAAATTCGATTTTCTGTTGGCGATCATGAAAGGTAATCTATTATGGTTCATGAGTCCTCCTTTCTATGAAAATGCTGAGAAAACCTTTAACATGTATATGACCTCGAAAAGGCATATACTATGAACAGTGTTAATAGTAAACAATAAGGCACGTGCGTATACAGTTCTCAAATACCTTGTTTGTTATTTATATTGCATACCAGGATTTATACCGTTGTTAAATGGACATAAGTAGATCGTCCTGGGGGTAAGGATAATGTCAAATAAGTATGGATATTGTACAAACCTTTTAAAAGTTCGGACGAAAACATCGAAAAACAAGCCGTGGGACGCCATTTTGATCACTATTTAATATTTTTCTCACTTACGCCACACCAGTTATTTGACCTCCGGGTGAAAAGAATCGGCTTCTAGTCAACTTTTTAATTTTTTTTTATCAAACGGCATCGCATCCACATCTGACTCCCGAAATTAATTAATTTAGTTTTTTTAGCCATTGAGCTCTACTTTCGTTTTTGTAGTATGTTTACACAAATTCTCTCGCAACTGAACGACCACGATTTACCCTTTGATTACGGTGTATGCCGAAGAACTGGAATACATTTATTAATGTATAACGATTAATGTTCATATGTCTTCTCAACCCTTCAAACAGAACAGACTTTTAACTAGGAATATTTTCTTAGGAATATAATATGTGTAACCTTGTGCGCAATTTTTTAAATCCTCCGGTGATGTGTGGACGTTATACGAAGGATGGCCCCTATTTTCGTTGTAGGGAGCTGACTATAGCGCAAGATGTGTTTCATCACGTTTAACACATGCAACTTTGCCCATTATGTCACACCATACTATCAAATGTTTCAAGTTAAGCTAAATGTGACTTTGCCGATTTTCGTTTTTTAAACACATTTAATCATTAAATGTATTTACACAAAACTATTATTTTTCGAACAATTTTATTTTTCGAACAATTTTAAATAATTTTAAAATTAATAAGTGTTAGAAAAAAACACTACATTAGCGGTACAACTATTACACAAATTTCACTGATTAACAATACACAAACAGCATATTTAGGGAAAATATCGGACATAATTAAATAATAAGACTTTCCCGATTTTCTAGTGTTTTTTTTAAAACTAATTAAATCATTTACTTTACAAAAACTACAACTTTTGGAACGATACAAAATACTTATTAAATCAAGTATTGTAAGCAACAATAATTAATTGAATAGTAAATCAACAACTAAAAAAGTGTATGTTTCATTTAAATATGTTCACTCAATAGCAATACATCAACAACACTTTAAATACAACACCAAAGTATCGAAAATAGTACAAAGTTAATATAAGATAATGAGAATTTCGAGTTTTTAAACTTATTAACATAAATTTGCTTGAAACATATAAATTTTTAAAATATACAAATAATATAAAATTTAGTAATGTCAACAACAACACAACACTAGCGGTAAAGCAATTACAACAAAATAATGTTTTCTTTTAAATCTTTTCACTCCATACAAAAACATCCCATTAGATACAAGAGAAAAATACAGTATATAGTAAAAATCGAATATAGGACTTGCCGATTTATAAACGTGTGTAAAATCGTGGAAATATTAAAAGTATTAACTACAAATAGAATACATTTTGATTGTGTAATGAAATCATTATTGGCGTCGCACTGCAGTGCGACGACTAGTATGTAATGCATTTTTTTCGCTTATGGGAGGAGAAGTTATTTTACGGATCAATGTATATATTTTTGTTTTAAGAATATCTTGCATAGTGGTGATTTTTGTGTAAATAAGTGTTAATAAGTACTGCATTTGTGCCTATTTACATTTATTACAACATTTATTGCCAATAATGCAAAGCTAATTGTTTTAATAAATAACTGATCCACAACTGATCACAGGGGAAATATCACAGGGACTGGGCAATAAGCGAAACTTTCTGGTTTTGTATAAAAACAAAACATAATCAAAATGTATTTATTTGGTGTTTTTTCTAACAATAGAGCAGACTTTTGCTGTTCGAGTTTTGGGTAACGCGTATTTTCTTCAATTTTACATGACGACAGCGATTACACGGTTTATTGCTTTATTAATAACCGTTACACTACAGTCAGTAGGTGCCAAGTGAGATCGGGAATAGTCGGTCGATATCGCCGTATTCGGAAAGCGTTTCGGCTATATGTGATATCTACGGTAATGTCCGTAAATTATACTAAATACACGAAATAAATTTGTATTTTTTATTTAAGAGTTAAATTTGCTTATCTCTTTAAGATTTAATAACTATACAATACAAAAATAAGTTAAATTAATTCGTTTCATACATAAATTGTGTTCATGACGTCACGGCTGTTAACATTTTCTTTGCAAAATGAAAGTGCGAAATAAAAGCGAGCGATTTGCAAACTCAAAAAGAAGCAAACATCGATCAACAACGTTGTGTTCGATAAAAAAATATTCATTTACCGAGCTCTGCGATGGCGATTTGTGTGAAAATGACTCACGTAAAACTAAAAGCTATTCGCATTTGCTAAATGGCGTGAAAAGAGTAAGCAGAAGTGGATGGGGGGATGGAAGAAGATTGATTGACTCGTTGAGCTGGAGGTTTTGTTAAACAAATAACAGTATGGCCAGTTTTGTAATCTGTGTCACATTCCTTTGACAATAAATTACATTGTTGGCGAACTACAAAATTGCCACAGTGGTTATTTGTACGTTGTTTGTGAAAACCCTGACTATAAAAAAGTCAACCGTGTTGCTTATGGAAAACAGCACCATCTCAAGATCAGGGGATTGCCATGCTTTGACGTAAATACGAAGCTTGGAACAGGTATGCATGTCTTCATTTTTCAACCTGCCATTTCAATTAATATTTAATCATTGTACAATTGCCATTGATCTTTGGACTTCTTACACATTTTCAGACGCCTTTAAATTCCAAGTGTCATTCCCAGTGCATATTTGTTTATCGTGTAATATATAAGGAAACAGTCCGGTGTCCATCATATTCAGTTTTCAAATTAAGATTCGCATTTGTGTTGTTAAATCCAATTGATTGCTCATTCATGTTATTTAATAATGTAATGATGATACTAAAGAGGTTTCTTAACTTCTATTCCTTAGAGATTGCTAGAAACTAAGTGTTAATAACAGTGAACTGTAAACTGGTAACAATTTACGTGAATAGAAACAAGATGAGTGCTCCCGCAAACTATAGTAATCAAGAACTGTGTTAATGAACGTCTTATCTCCTCGAATCCCAGCCAGAAAGAGAGCGATTCGCGCCTTTCCGTCCCAAGATATAATCCACTCGTAATAATCGCTCAGGGTTAAATCTACTAAATCCATAAATCACAACACTCCTCCCCACTTTAACTGAAAAGTTTCCTGCCAGAGGTGGGGAAGAGTAACGAATGGCCTTTTCCTGGTTTGTTAAGCAACAAAGCCCTAACAAATATCGTGTTCTTTCTGTGGAACCTACTTGAACGCTTCCTTTGATGAACAAACAAGTCCACCAAATTCGCCGCTGGAGCTGCTGTTAGTTGTACAAAAAAAGCGCAAACAAATGCTCCTGCATCAGCTGGATGATTTCTTTGATCTGTGGGCAAAGAAGCCCCAACAGATTTCCATTCGCCGCTTGAACTGCTGTTAGTTGAGCAAAAAAGCCCACACAAAGGCTCCTGCATTAGCTGGATGATTCTCTGTCTTCATTGGGCAAAGAAGACCTAATGATTATTAGGTAATGATCACTGGTATAATAACTTAACAAGTCAACACATGGTAGTCTAGTCCTCAAAAACTTTGGTTTAGGTTGTTGGGCAAACAAGCCCATACATTAAACCCTCAGTCCATAGAGCCTTCTGGCATTCTCAGTAGTCGCTGCCAACACTGCCTCCACAGACACGTTCCTAATTTCCGCCACAAGTCGAGCAGCTCTGTAGATCTGATTTGGTGACGACCACTTGTTTCCTGGCAAAGGGAAATACGGCGCATCCGTTTCTAGGAGCAGTCTACTTTCATGGATACGTGTGACTGCCTCCTGTTGGTGTCTGTCGAACCTTTCAACCATGTTGGTAAAACCAAAATAGGTTTCCGGGAAAGCCTCCAGCCACTTCTCAACGACGTAACTTTCGCCAGTGAAGCAATGTAAGCGCATTCGTTGAATGCGAGAGACAGACTTCATTCTATGTAGCAACAGCATGAACGCGGCCGTACTACTGTCTCCAGGCTTACTACGACAGTGGACAACCAGGACATGTCGCTGTTTCAATGATGGCAACAACCGGTCAACCAGTTGGAACTGGTGATGCCAATCTTTCTCTAGCTCCGTCAGATCCAATCCGATATCTCAAAAACCAACAACCCGTTCTTTCCCGACCAGATGTTTCATGTGACGAATCCATTCATCCAAGTTGTCTTGCGACTGATTGGCTAGACGTGGGTGGATTCCTACAGCAACGACAACGGATGAGGGTAACTCGGCAATATATGCGACCGAAGGAAATGTAGCCGGGTCACAGATCACTGCGACTCCTCCTTTTAGGGAAACTCTTTCTTCCTTTTCCACTGGTCCCCTTTCCCAGATATCCACGACGGGGCAATCTGTCTGGACTCCCAACCTTCTAGCCAATTGGTCCGGATGGAAATGACTGTCAACAGCCTCCGGGCCTACCGCAAGGGTTGCCTCCACCTCTGAAACCTGAGGAGCACCGAAAATGTCTCTCCAGTACTTCCTCTCATCCTCCTGAAGGGATGCAGCCATAAGCACTAAAGCCTTCCAATGGACTAAGACGGCAGGACAGTTTGGGGGGGTCCAACTGATACATTGTCGGTGCCATAACAATTAAAAAATTACAGATTCCGTCCATGGCTTTCCTCTGGGCCTCGGTAATTTCTGTAGTGTCCTTTCCATCAAGAAGCTTTTGCATAGCTACGTACTTGACCAAATCGTCGAGGGTGGCCACCTTGCCCAAGAGCCACGTTGCTGCTAGCCTCAGTGCTGCCACACGTCTTCTTACCACTGCATCCTCAAATGCCGGTAAAAATGTTCATAAAAAAAACCGGTATATGGTACTTGTATGCAGTGCAGCTTCACAAATCCAGTAGGACCGGTACATCCTGGAACCACACATGGCTTATACCCTCTTCGAGTCTGGCGCTTCATAGGACCAGAACTGGCAACAACAGATGATGACTCCCCAAGGACCTCATCTTTCCTCCTTCGCTTTCCAGGGATTGTAACAATTAACTCCCCTTCCTGGTTTGTCTCAGCCACTGTTCTTGAGACTCCGCTCGTGGATGGGCGAACCACAAGTGGTTGATGAGATCCCTGCCTCCTTCCTTCAACATCAGGTCTTTGTTTATCTGTGGGCAAAGAAGCTTCAACAGGTCTTGGTTTATCTGTGGGCAAAGAAGCCCCAACAGGTCTTTGTTTATCTGTGGGCAAAGAAGCCCCAACAGATTCCTTTTACCTCTGTACCGGTTCTTTTTCAGCAGGTCTATCAGCATCCATGAGCAAAGATGCCATAACACACGCGTCCGACCTCTGCAACGGTTCAGCTCGATCAGGCATTACTCCGCTCATCTCACTGGTGAAGAAACCCGAGAAAGTCCAGCGTTTTTTTTACTCACGGCTGCAGTGACAATGTCTCAGGGTTGATCGGCTTTCCTGTGGTTTTACTGACAAGTTGCATCAAACCCCTACCTACGCCACCTTGACACTGCCTTTCTGTGTTCACCTCAGGCTGCTCCTTCATGGTCCCGTAGAGGCACTGGACCGAGGACTTTCAAGCAGCTTGCCTGGTTCTGAGCCTAAATCCAAGTGGTCATCTGAGTTGGAAGCCAGCAAGCTTTCCTCGTCAAGCACCTCGTTACCCACGTATCTCAATTTGGGTACCCCCTCACGGATATCCCGCCTGCACCGGCTGGAATCATATTCCTGGTCCAACTTGGATACCTTCGCCTGAGGCAACTTCCAGACAGTGTCACTAATCCACTGCTTGGAGTTGGCCTGATAAACGTCCAGACTCGATGCCAACCGCATCAGCCATTTTTCAGTGGCCTGCCTCAAAGCCTTTGTTGAAGCTGTTATCTTCCCGTTGGCCATGGCAACCATTTCCATGAGCAGCTCATTCGCCAATTTACGCTCTGATCCCGCCAAAAAATACCAAGTCCTTGGCAAACCGCTCAGGATTTGGATAGAGGCTGCCTTTTCCCAGGAGATTTCTAACTTCTCTTTCCATATTTGCATTGTTCGCCATTGCTAAAATAGAGAAAATAACATTATTAGTTATTACCCTTACACACAGTGCATCTGTACTTGTCTATGTCGGTGAAACATTCACACAAACCCATGATACCAGGTCTCACAGAAATCACACATGATCATAAATCGTCCACCCCAGGGTTCACGGCACACACAGTGACATTCTTCTTCATCAGCACTCACAGAAGAAGAATTCACACTTGAATCTCTTGTTTTCTCCTGCGTAACCCACGCAGGTAACTTTCGATCCCTGCATGGCATCATCCTATTATGGTTCACCACCAACAAAGAGTTCCTAGTTTTGACACGATATAGATACGCTGATAACTTCTTTACTATCAATGCTGGTCCCTTCCATGGCGAACACAACTTCTTCCACTTTCTTTTCAGCACCGCCGTGTCCAGCAGATATACAACATCACCTTCCGCATATGGCCTTTGCAGCACTCGGAGATCATAATTCCGTTTCATTCGCTTTGAGGAAGTCTTCAGAGTACCCCTAGCTACTTCATGTGCCTTCTGGATCTTTTCCACCAGATTGGAAACATATTCTTCGGTGTCTCCACACTTTTCTGCTATGTTAGGAAACATCAATTGGGAAGGGGTATTCACTTCTCTCCCCAACATTAACCCGTTTGGGGTAAAGCCCGTACTTCTATTAACCAAAGCCCTGATTGCACCTGCAATTTGCGGAATATTTTCATCCCACTTGTCCTGTGCTTTTCCTATAAAGCAGCGCACTGCATCCATGAGGGTTCTGTGAAACCGCTCAACTTGTCCATTTGAAGAAGGTCTGTATGGCGTGGTCCGAGACTTGTAGATATGGAGTGCCTAGCACACAGTCTGGAACAAATTACTCTCAAAATTCCGGCCTTGATCCGAAAATAATTGGAACGGATATCCAAACCGGGAGAAAAATGTATCTATCGCCGCCTTTGCAGTAACCTCGGCTTTCTGAGAAGGCAGTGGTATGCACTCAACCCACTTTGTAAACTGGCCAACCATCATCAAGCAATGTTCATTCCCTTGTGCAGTCTTCGGCAAGGGTCCCAGAAAATCAATATGCACACGCTCCATTGGCGCACCTGCTTGATATTCTGTCAGGGGCACTTTTCCATAGATTTTGTTTTTCTTGTTCCGATTACATACGTCACACTTGAGCACATGACTTTGCACGTCCTTAGCAAGATGATACCAAAAGAATTTCTCTTAAACTTTTGCCTTTGTCCTGGCCACACCTTGGTGACCCGATGAAGAAATGTCATGCTGTAGTTCAATAACTGCCGTTTTAAGGCTGTCCGGAATAACCAATTCCATATCACCTGAGCCCTCCTTCGACTTGAACACCACTCCATCAACCAGTCTGAAGCATTCTTTGTTGATCCAGAAAAACGTCACCTCTGGATTTGCGATAAACAACTGCCCTTCATCCGGCTCTAAACCGTCCTTAAGCCAATCCCGAAGGATCTTTAAACTATTATCTTGCTCTTGTGCCTTCTCCAGCTCTTCATAGGAGAAACCCCAGCATTGCAGCTTGCCACTATCTGTCACATCCGACACGAACACAGAACATGCACAAACGTCCTCACAAACAAGTGAAACACTAAAACTAGAGTCATTGTTCACTGGACCCTCCACTTTGATGGTTGACACTCTGTTTTGATACAGTTGTCCGGGACAAGTAAGCCCACTTTTACAACTGGCATCACTTGTTGATGGTCTCATAATCTGTTTCCCTTCAGGATCCCAGACAATGTTGACCTTCATGGATGATAGATATTCACTGCCATCAGGGAGTAAAGGAAACCCACCTGATGCACTATTGAACTCGGGGGTAAAGGAAACCCTCCCGAGGCACGGTTCAACTCAGGGGGTAAGGTAAACCCACCTGATTGCAGCTGTTCACCACTTTGCACAGTATTCACCTCCTGAGCATTAATCGCAACCTGGGACTTATTATCCTGTTCAGAAACAGCATCTTCCGTTTTGTGTGCGACTTACAACCCACCGCTTCATCCACTTCCTCTCTGAATTGGCTCCACTGCTTATCAGCACGAACACAATACGCGCAACCTCCACAAGGCAAGTCCCTTGGCTGTACACCAGCCACATACGATGGACAAAACGTCAAACTGTCCGGAACACGTGAAAGTCCGTCGGCATTTCCATGCTAAGCCCCAGGTCTATGCTTAACCACCATGTGATATTGCGACTGTTCCTCCATTCAGCGCGCCAACTGTCCTTGTGGGTCCTTGAAGCGTAACAGCCATGTAAGACTGTAATGATCCATTCGCACTGTAAATGATCTTCCCAAGAGGTAATACTTAAACTGTCTGGTGAAACAAACAATCGCAAGTAATTTTTTCCTTGTAGTACAGTATTTTCGCTGTTTCCTGTGTCAACGAGAAGCAGCTATAAGCTATAACCTTTTCTTGAACCTCCTGTACTTGACTCAGCACACCGCCCACAATAACATCTGACGAGTCTGTATCCAACATGAATGGATCCTGATTGTTTGGTAGAGCAAGGACTGGCGGTTCAACTAAAGCCCGTCTCAATGCTTCAAATTTTTTCTGTTCTTCGGTGCCCCATTTGAACTGATTTCTGCTCGTCAATGCATACAACGGTACTGCTAGATCTGCGAAACCCTTCACGAATGACCTGTGATAGTTAACGAACCCTAGAAACCGTTGCACATCTTTCAAATACTTGGGTTCTTGCCAGTCCGCTACAGTCATGGTGTCCCTTGGAGACATTGTCATCTGGTTTCCACCAGAAACTCGACTTCTCGCCGGAAAAACAGACACTCTTTTTGGCTTCAGCTTTAACCCATACTGCCAGAACCGCAGTAAAGATCCCTGCAGACTCTGCACATGGTCCTCGAATGACCGTCCCATCACCAGGATGTCGTCCAAAAATGCCAAAACTGTCTTCCAGGTCAGTCCTCTCAGTACCAGGTTGACCACTCGACTAAACGTAGCGGGCGCGTTCGTGAGGCCGAAACACATCCTTACGTGTTCAAACAGACCATACTTTGTGGTGAAGGCCGTCTTCTTCCGATCTTCATCCTTGACCTTCACTTGCCAGTACGCTGAATTTGCATCTAGTTTAGAAAACCACACATGCCCTGACAGCGTATCTAAGCAATCTTCCACTAACGGCAGTGGAAAGCTATCCTTTACCTTCACATTATTCAATTCACGATAATCAATACACCAGCGGACGGTACCATCGCGTTTCCGTATCTACACTGGTGCTGATGCCCAGTCACTGGTCGACTCCTGTATCACACCAGCATCTACCATTCTTTTCAGGTGTGCCGCCTCTTTTTCAGCAAAACAAGCAGGCGTCCTTCGAATCCTTTGCTTAACTGGCTTCGCTGTACCTGTGTCAATTTAATGTTCAATTTGATTGAAACTCCCAAGATCATAATCGTCTTTGGCAAAAACATCTTGAAAATTACACAAAAGTTTAGCCAACTCCTTTGCCTGTTCTTCATTTAAACCGACAATTGACTTAACGTACATTTCCTGTAAATGGCTAGGCACCTCCTTCGGTCCTTTTTCACACTGGTGGTTACACAATTCCCCTTCCTTGACGGTAGAGCAAGTGACATCAGCAGACTGTTCACAAAACGGATCCTCTTGAAACTCTGAGCACTCATAAGCATTTCCAATGATTGAACCTTTCTTCAAAACACGGTAATTCTCTGAAGGGTTTATAAAACTCACCACAGGGCAATCACCACCATGTCTAACAACCCTGGGCACAACCAACTTCATATCGGTCTTTGGCTCCACAAAGTAATCCTTCATCTGAACACACATATCACACTTTAGTCTGACCACGGAGTTTGGTGGAACCACGGTTCGTTTCGCGATGGTCACTCTCGCCACCACCGGTTTGCCATCCTTGAAATGTGTATTCAGTGGGATATGCTCATTATTGATAACCAGTGTATCAGATTTCAGATCCAACAACACTCCCAAATGTAGTAAAAGGTCATGTCCCAGAAGCATTTCATCGCTGATGGGTGCTACGTATAACCGCTCTTTGAAAGTCTGTCTGCCTATCTCCATGTTAACAGGGTGGACAATAAAGCCCAACAGTACTGTACCATCCGCCATCTTCATATTCACATCTTTCAATGTTCCTGGTTTACGTACAAATTTATCATATACCGTTGATGACAAGATGCTTATTTCAGCCCCCGAATCTATTCGTGCAACTAGGGACACACCCTTCACTTCCATGGAAACGTAAGACGAACCCGCTCGTACCACATTGACCGAAACAATGTCTTCTAAGGGAACCTTCTCGTTTGAAGTCATGTCGTCTTCCTTTAAAAACGTCTGGTTGACATCTGGAATAAGACTCGAAACCGCAGGAACCGACTGCACTGGAGGAGGACAATAAGCCCCTACCTCAAGACATTCTTTCTTGTGATTGCCACTCGCCTCTAGAGAAGAAACACATACATCCGAAACTAGATTAGAAACCCCAGGAACCGTCTGCACTGGAGGAGGACTATAAGCCCCTACCTCATGACATTCTTCCTTATGATTGCCTATCAACACTAGAGAAGAGACGCCGACATTCACATTGCGTTTATGTGCACTCTTATCAGGACTAGAAGCCCTTGAAATGAAGTTCACGCTGGGTTGTTGGCCATTTACTTCTTTGGGCGGTCTGGATTGGCCGATGCCATCTGCCCGTTGGAGTATATAGGACTCCTGCCATCTCCGGATTTTCCCAAGTTCTTTGTGGTAGTTTTTTGAGGCTTGGTACAATCCCTATTGAAATGGCCTTCCTCGCCACATCTTGAGCACAAAAGGGGCGACCCTGGTGAACGTGGCTGTGAAAATGTCCTCCGCTGTAAAAAGGACTGTACGGTTGAGGTTAACCGCTCAACCATCTTTTCCAGGCGCGTCAACCTGTCATCCTCACCCGACACAGCATTCACAGCGTACTTTGATTTTCGGTTGCCATCTACAGCTTGTGTGACATATTGATGATGCCTTACTAAGTCCACTGCCTCCTGCATCGCACTGAGACGCTCAAAGCAAGCATGTTTTCCTGCCTCCCTGTCGACACATCCCTGGCAAAACTTAGAAATTGCCTCCTGCATGCAGTGCTTTTCTGGCAGGTTTCGGAAAGCAGGAGTTGCCAAGGTCAACACCCTATCAGCCCAATCCTCCAGGGACTCTTCTGCATTCTGCATTGCCTGCTGGAACTTCACTCTACTGGTTTCCGTCAGCTCTTTGGCACCAAATCGACCTTCCATTTTTCTCATAATTTCAGAAAATGAAAACATATCGCCCATCTGTGTCGTGATGGCGAAAAAAAATACAGTGCCTTTCCTTCCAAACACCAATTGAGATAGTCTCTACTTTCACTATCATTCCATGAATTTACACTGTTGTAACTGTCAAACTTTTGTTTAAAAGAAAGCCAACTAGACTCTCCATCAAATCTCAAGTTCTTAGGGAGTTTCGCTGGATAACCCATCTTTTCTTCTCTTCTCCTGCGTGTCCTATACTCTCTATCAGAGTCTGAGTCACTGTCCGTGTAATAAAACTTGGACCTGCGTTTGTGGCTACTCTGATGATCAGAGCGACGTCTTGAGTGATCCCTATCACTATCATTGTCTCGCGACCTCTGTCTACGTCTTCCACCGGACGACCTTCTCCGGTCCTCTTCTGGTGAGCGATTATCCGAACTACTTCTCCTCCTGTAATACTCTTTCTTTTCATCACGTCTTCTGGACGAAGACCGATGCGACCTTCTTGGGGAATAGCCTCTGTCCCGAGAGTTATGACGCCTTTCTTTCTGCCACGGCGCTCACCTCTGTCTCTTGAACGGCGCTCGCGTCTTCCTTTATTCCTGACACTGTGATGAGTCGTATCAGACTCATATCGCCTTTTTTCATGGTACTCGCTGTCTTCTTGATCAAGTCGGGACACATCTTTCTGAACTTTAGTAACAACGCTTATACCAGAACCCGGCTTCGTGTTGACGGATGGGTTTTTATTGTTCTAACTAACAGGAGGATCCGGTAGGCTATCTGCTAGCTCTAGATTACCTTGCAGGGCACTTTTTAGGACATTCGGCTTTACGGACAGCTGAGTCGCAAATAAACTCTTAAGTTCCGTATTTTTCTCTTTCTTAAGAGATCCAACTTCTGCAGAACTGATCAATTTCTGGACGGGATGGGGCAATTGGAAGCCCGCGATCCCTTTCTATTTCGTAGGAGATCAAACTTCTGCTAAACTCTTCAGTTCCCGGACGGGATGGGGCAACTGGAAGCCCACAATCCCTTCCTCTTTCTTAGGAGATACAACTTCTGATAAACTCATCAGTTACTGTGCGGGATGGGGCAATTTGAAGCCCGCAATCCCTTCCTTGCCATCTTGTTGTTCATCTCCTTTGTGGACATGATGGGGCAACTGGAAGCCCGCAATCCCTTCCTTGCTGTCCTGTTGTTCACCTTCAGATACAACATTATCATCCGCCGTGTCTTCCTTGCTGAAATCAATCTGACCGAACAATTCAGAAGTTTCATCATCCAATATCTCGCTCAACATATGCATGTCGAGATAACCATGCTTTTTCCGTTTCCTTACAATGTCGCGTGCCTGCTTTTCAGACACTCCAGGTAAAGCCATTAACTCTTTCACATCCGCAAAATTTATGCGTATTGACATTTTAGAATGTTCACAGTATTTAATAAGATTAATTAAACAATCCTCAATCACACTCAATACCCTTAAATCCTTTTAAATATTTTTATTTAAATGACACAAACAGTAAACAATATCTATGACCTTGATGGCCCACTATACAAATATACATGCACACAATCTATATGACCACTATAACCCACCTTAAATTCCCCAAAAGGTACCCCATAGAGTTGCTCACATGAATTTTAGTCCTTAAAAGCCCACCATAGAAAACAGTGTAAATGTCAACATAAATGACAAATAGTAAACAATATCTATGACATTAATGGCCTACTATACAAAGGTAAATGTACAAAGTACTTATGACAACTTTAGCCCACCTTAAATTCCCATAAAGGTACCCCAAAGAATTGTTTACATGAATTTTAGACAATTACAGCCCACCATAGAAAATGGTGCAAATGTCAACAAACACAGGTTAACAATTAGAGCAAGTTAACAGATGTACCTGAAAAATAAAGTTCCAATAACCATGCAATTAAATTAACAAATTGTCAATAAGCATGCACGTTAAAGCTTGAAAGCGAGATAAATCACGCCAACAGAACCAGTAATGCAGGTTTGTCTTACCCACAACCAACAATTACTTAAAAAGAGCGTTTAGAGACTTCCTGTGCATTAATGTACAAAATACACAGAAAACCCTGATTGCAAAACCGCAAACAGAACAGGTAAACAATAACCAGTCTTACCTACAACAGCGCCTGAAAATCAAATCAATGTGCACAACACGCTGATGCGCTCCAGTGAAATGAACGTCACTGTCCGTCCGGCAATGTCCGTCCCTTTTCCGTCCGTCAAAGACAAGTACAGATGCCGTACGACGAACAAATCCAATATTACACTCAAAATGTTTTAATTAATGAGAAATCATATTAACCGCACCCGTAAAATTAAGGATTTGACTTTGCTATGAAAAATACCCCAAATTTACTGTATGCTAACCCACTGTAAGTATTCACTTAATAACCCTCTTTCTCCTCAATCAATGTGTTTAAGTCTTGACACGCCCCAAAATTAGGAAACACCTGACCCGTAACCTGTGCAAATTCCACACCCTTACCCGTCAGTAACCTGTGATCCCAATTTTATCCCACCCAAGAGCCTCAAACCCACACTGAATGGTTCAATCTAAACCTTACATTGAAACCCAAACAAACTTTGCAAACCTTTCTGTTGGGATGCTGCCGTCTTCAACAGATTCTGCCTGCGTCCCCTGGATGTCGTCAAGTTATTAGACAAGGAAGCCCACAATAACAATATAAAGAAGTGAAACTCGAGCTGCTGGAGCAGTATTGAATTTTCATTAAAACAATTAGTTGGTCCTTTATTAAAGGCAAGTGACCGATTACCCAAACAGTACAAAACAGCACAATACAGCACAATACAAACCAACATAAACACAAAATATGAATAAAGCTGGGGTCACCGCCTTGGAACGGCCAATGCAAAGCATTGGGGGTTTAAACCTGGTTATAGAGCGCTCAACCTCACACTTGGCCCAGCAATATTCATAATACATTTAAGTGTAAATAATAGTTAACGTCATAGCATTGTAACTCAAATTAAACAATAATAAAAGGGAATAAAAACGCATTCAATTTAATAACTATTTAATTACTCAATTGCATTGAAGATACAAGAGTAACAGAGTTACAACTTTTTGACGAACGATCAAATAAAACTATTAACCATTGTCAACTACATTCCTTCTTTATAGAAAAAGATTTGAGAATATAGCGTCATGGAGTTAATATCTCAGATAATCATCGCGCAAATACAGGAAGAAGCAGCAATAATGGGTGTAAAAATTCCATATTACATAGCTTGGTTGTTTATGTGACTGCTAAAAAAAACAAATAATTAAATCAAACAAGAAACGCCTATCAGAGAGAAAATATAAATAAAATGGAACGTTATAAACCCAATGACCTAAGCATGTAAGCACACAACTGTCGAGCAAAGAAGCTCTGAACACAGTCACAGATGTTGAGCAAGTAAGCCCTAAGAACCCAGCACTTTCACAGATTTCACAAAATTCGTTTACCGGCTAAATACCTAGCCGCGAGATCCTGAATTCAATGAGAAATGTCCTAACTTTTGAAAATTCACACGAATTTCTTCTTTGAATTTTTTGTTTTTTTTCTTCGTCGCCAATGAAGTGATTTCTCTGCTCTATTCCTTAGAGATTGCTAGTAACTAAGGATTAATAACAGTGAACTATAACTTATAACAATTACCGTATATAGAAACAAGATAAGTGATTCCGCAAACTATAATAATCAAGAACTGTGTAATTAAACGTCTATTCTCTTTGAATCCTAGCTAGAAAGAGAGCGATTCGCGCCTCTCCGTCTCAAGATATAACCCACTCGTAATAATCGCTCAGGGTTAAATCTACTAAATCCATAAATCACAACAATACGAATCGATTCTATGAAAATACATTGTGACGTAATTATTAAGTAACTACGGCCTTATTTCGTTTTCATGTTCTTATCATTTTCAATTATCTTTTCAGCAATGAAAGTCAGTTTGGGCAGGCCGGTGAAGGTAAATAACTTCCTAACCACTCTAAACATAACGCTTATTGCAAATAGAAATCTTAAGAAGATGTAGGCTCGTGCTTGGGAGGCCATCAAGAAAATCTCAACTGCGTCGTCTAACAAGGCTGTCATTGATGCTTATGAGAAAGAAATGGAGTAAGTGTAAAAACTAAC